>NC_051163.1:67670271-67752267 GCF_013339745.2 Dermacentor silvarum
GAGAGCGAACGCACTCAATCTCCCACGCGCAAGCAAGGAAGCGGAAGCCAGCGCCGGAGGGAGCGGTGGGGGGGGCACTTCCACTCTGCCAACAACCGCGTCGTCGCTCGCTCGCTCCGTCCTCTTATCTCCACACGGCTCTGACCTTTGTTCGCCGCTCAGTTTCCGTTGAAGCGATAGACCGCACGTACCTTTGCCGCTGCGGCGTATCCGCTTGCTGCCAGAGTTTTGACGGTCGTTGTCTGCCGTCATTCAGTGTGATCTATTCATGTTTGTTTGTGCGCGCTCACACCACGCTTGTTCATTCAGTTAGTAATAGTCGGGCCACATTTTCCAACGCACGCTACACATGCAATGCTGCCCGGATCGGCAGTCCAGCGCTACAGGTGTTTCCTTCGCACGCGCTGCCCCACGGAAGCGCTTCTCATCAACACCACCATTCACACGCGCCTTCTCGTGGTCTCGAGTCTCTCTTCATGTCGCTATATTTACGCCGCAGCACACCTGCTTACTTAATCAGCTCATGTTTACTACAATTCATATTGCTACCAAAGCCGCTCACCTTACTTCGTATGACATTGCTGTGTTGCTATCGCATTCATTGCTTCGCCCTTAGGGCGAAACTGTGACATTTTTTTCTCTCGTTCCCGACGCTCTCTCTCTCGTCCGTAGCTAGGGGCGCTGCGGTGTACAAGGGCGTTCATTCCCGACGCGCTCTCTCTTTCTCTGAATGATCCCCCGGTGCTTCGCCCACTCATCATCATTCACGTCGTGGATATGCGGTGATTTTTGCCGTACCATTCTCGTGTGCTTTTTTTGTGTGATCGTGTGGTGAGCAGCTTGCCTCATGTTTCTTGTACGGTTCTTTGGTGTGCGCGTGTGTGGCAGACGGTTTCTTTCTAGCGGTGATGCGCGAAGCTGTTGTGGGCCGCTGTGCAACTCGAACGCGAGAAGAGACGCAACTGTGAAGTACCACGAATTCCCCTGCGATCTACAGCGTCGGGAAGCGTGGGTGAAGAATATTTCTCGACAAGGCCGGCAGCGAAAGGAAGCAAATGGGAGCCAAGCGACCGGTCGCTGGTGTGTTCATTACATTTTACTGAGAATGACTATAAGAGAACACGAAGATTATGCTCTTGCTTCCGACTGCGGCCCGGACTGTGTTTCCCGCTTATCCGCCGTACACGCAAAAAAAGAACGCACAGACCCGGAAACGTTTTTTCGAACCCAGAAAAACAGCCGGCCACAACTGTCACTCAGCCGATACGCGCTCGCCCACTGGCGGCGACGCGACGCAGCAGGCCGTACCTTTTTTATGTAAAAAGAGCCACGAATGAATTGATCAACTCCGGGCGGTCCAGAAGGCCCACGATGCGGCGGTGAGGCTTGGCTTTCCGTCCCAACGCAGGATCGGCCCGCAGTCTTGCCCCCTATGAAACGGGGTGAGAATTCTTCCGGACCTCAATAAATTTTACTACCTACCTACCTAGCGGGCCGTGCCACTGCCAGCGCAGAGAGAATATTGAAACGTGCGAGGGGGAGTCGGTTGAAGAGAAGAACGAGCTGGGCTGGATCGGGAGTGGCACCGTGGTCTGTTTTCGCTGGCGATAGCTTCGCATTCATTATCTTGTAAATAAACGCGATCCATCGTCTTGAAGTCTTCTTGATGGATGGAGAACTTTATTTGGTCCTGCAAGGACCGAAGGACCGGAGCTTCGCGGCGCGTCGTGGGCTTGGCTGGACAAAGTCTTCTTGAAGAAACACGTAAATCCACTCCCGATTTTTGTATTACAGCACTTCTTTTCATTTCAGGTGAGTCGAGCGGGCAGTCTTCATGGAGAGCATTGAGGCTCACTCAACAAAAAATTGACACTCCTTGGGCACACTTTTCACCTATGTGCGTTAATCGGCACTTCTAATAACGACTTCAATATTCAACCTGTAATGTGCAACTACAAAACATGTTATTACGGCCTGATTAGAGTCACAGTCGCACGTGCAAACGCGGCTGTGGGAATGCTTCTCCGCGAACGGCTGTACCCGAGCAGTGGCGCCAGAGCGGGCGCGAGGAGAACTTGGCCCGAGACGCCGTTTCGGCGCCACGCAACGGGCCACACTTTTTTTTTTTTTTTAGCCAGGGGCTGTGATGCTGCTCAGCTCGTCCTCGACGACCAACTCTGGGCAGTCCAGTGGGCCGAGGAAGGCGCCAGAGCTCAAGCGCTCGTGGCCGACGCCTAGCAAGGGATATTCGCCCAATTCCCCGAATAACTCGCCGGACCTTTAAAGTTATTGTTGTTGTTCTTCTTCTTGCAAAGTTCCTTACAAACGGGAAGTCAAGCCAGTTTCTTGTGGAAAAGTAAGCAGCCTTTTTTTGCATTTTTTTCTATTGCATGTCCTGCGACACTTACAAAGCAACAAGTTATAAGGCACGGTGGCGTGCTCGTGGTAGTATCTCACGCCAAGTATGTGAACTACATTAAGAATTATCGTTGCTGTTGAATTGTATGCAATATGGAAAGGGTGTTTTTTAAGGTGCTATAATAAAGACTGTGCTTACTAGCCTGTTTAACTAAACGTAGACGTGGCTGCTGAGGCCAAAGTGTATGAAAAAAAAAGGCGAAAGCTTGCACTAGGGCGCGCAAAGCTCATGAGACAGCGTCTTGATGGCTTACATGTTGATGGCTTAATAGCATGTTGGCGCATGCGCAACACCAACGTCATGAGATCTTTGCTGGCCTCGCAAGACGGACTCATGGCAAGTTCTCCACAGTCGTACTTCGTCAAGCCCTGTGGAATCCGCGCACCGTCATCCTCTTTATGAATGCAGTAGGCTCACTGCGCGTTGCATAGTGCAGCTTGCAACACCGACACCGCGGTCCACCACGTTGCAGTGCCGACAACGCGTTCCAGCAGACCCGCTCCGTGAATGCGTCTCTCTTTCTCTCTGTCAGACTTAAGGCCGTCAGTGAGCTTTGCATAGCGCAGCTTGCAACACCGACAACGCGTTCCAATGCCGACACCGCGTTCCACTGTGTTGCAATGCCGACAACGCGTTCCAGCAGACCCGCTCCGTGAATGCGTCTGTCTCGCTCTCATTTTCTTTATCTCTCTTCCGAGCATAGCGCGCGAAACCTCATCACCTCGCAGAGCATTGGCACGAGCACGTGCGAACGCGCTAGCTGTGGACGAAGACGACGCTCGAACGCAATCGTATGGTTCGAATAAATGCATTTTCTGCAAGGGTGGTTGCGTAGCCTAGAGAGAAAGAAGGAGGCTGCGTTCTGAACGGTCGCGTTTTACATGTTCTCAGCTTCAAAGGATTTATCGGCCCATTGCCAAGGTGCTGCTCACGCTTCAGCCAGCAGCAATGACTACCGTATTGTGCTACCTCGTCTTTCTACCGGTAAGCTGGTTGTAGACTCCCTTTTCCTGCATGCTGACTTAGCTGGTCGACCGTACAGAGCCCAAGACATCAGAGACGCCCTTCGGAATGTTACTGACCTAAAGGAAACAAGTTCCATTGGCCAATTTCATATGTCGCACGTGTGGATGGTGACGTGCAAGTCAGCATTGACAAAAACAAATCTAGTCACGTGCAGGGATTTATCAGTGAAAGGAATACGCTGCATCGTCATGGACCCTGAGCCCACAGAAGTAAAAATGAAACTTTTATGGCTACCTGAGCGTTTGGAAGACACCTACATTCGATATTCACTCCAGGCTTACGGGAAAGTGAAATCTATATCAGAAGAAAGCTGGAGAGTATTGGAGATGGAACAAATGCGTACTCTTAGATCGTGATGTGGCGTTGTCTCTTGCTGACGTAGTAGGTGTGGGTGACGTTGCACATCTACCTGTCTGTGGAATGCAGAGCCTTGTACTGATTCCAGGCAGACCCCCGCTTTGTCTCCGCTGTAACATGGCTGGCCACATTCGTCGCAACTGCAGAACCCCACGTTGTGAAGACTGCCGGCGCTTTGGCCACACAGCTGAAGAATGTGTGGTAACATACGTCGACAAGTTACGACATAGGACATGACCTCCAGATGAATGCTTGCATGATCACATAATGGATGCTACGGAGGTTCTAGACGCGACCGGAGAATTTCCATCTGCCGCGGAGACCACTTGTGCCAGCAAGTCTCGTCTAGACGTTAAAGACAATGTCATCGCAGAACCACACAAGGACAAGGAAGGTAGCAAAGCGACAGATGATCAGTCCAAGTAACAGTGTGATGAGGCGCCCGTAATCACACAGCCAGTCCCTGCCCAGCAAGCTAAAGAGGCAGCCCATAATGACTCATCTGCTACACCCAAGCTTCTTGACACGTGCCCTGTGCTAGTAGAGGACATACGAAGTAACGCGGATACATCAATTCCGAAGCGTCGTGCGACAAACACATTGGAAACAAGCGCGGACCGCGACACGACCAGTACCACAAGAAAAGCATGTCGCCGCAAGACGTCGAAACACCCAGGAAAGTGCCGACGATCACGGTCCAGGAGGCCTGGTGGGGGTTCGGAGGGAGCCTCACCGTTGCCCTCAAGGACCGATCACATAGATCATTAGGTCCATATAGTGGTTAGTCACCATGGCGCTGACACAGCAACTTCTCTTCGCAACTTTGAATGTACGGGGCCTTAGGTCTTTGCAGAAACAGGCACAGCTTCGCCGGCTTTTATCTAGGCATCTCCTCGACTTCGTCGCCATGCAGGAGACGAAGATGACGAAACAGAAAGGGCCTTGCGTCCTTTTCTGTCTGAGTATAATGTCTGCGTTTCGCACACTCTTGGTTTATCTGCGGGCTGCTTCCTGTTTCTGAAAAATAGCCTACTTTGTTCCGCATTTAGTTACCATGTGGACGCTGAAGGCGAATATATATACTACGATTTCGCGTTGCAGCGTGAGCCATGGTGAATGGTTAACCTCTACGCATTTAATGACGCTGCTAAACGAATTATTTTATTTGATACTGTGCCTAGTCTACTGGACTGTGAGCGCTGCAGTGTGTTAATGGGAGATTTACATTGTGTATGTGATCCGAGTGATCGAAGCGGGATTAACATTCAGCGAGACAAGAGTGGTGAAGTTTTGTCTGACGTGATGGAGAATGCAGGGCTCATAGACATAGGAGCGTCGGGACAGGGTTCTTGCTCTTATACACGAATTCAAGGAAACTCTTACGCCCGCCTTGATCGAATTTGTCTCTTCATCACTCCTCTCCCGAGGACTGTCTTGTAGTACTATCCCAGTTTCGTACTCTCATCATTGTATGGTTATCACAAAGATTGGTGAGAAATCTGTAACCAATTTCCGACCACAGTGGGCACTCTGGAAACCTAACTCTGAGCTCCTAAATGATCTGGAATTTATCATTCGTGTGCGTATGGCCCTAACAAGTTGTTTTTCTACAGACTTGCCATTATTTGCTGCTTGGGAACTCTTTAAGCAAGAGGTTCGCACAGTGGCTATAGAAATTGGGTCGGTGAAAGCATTTTATAGAAAGAATGAAGAAAAAATGCTTCTCATGAGCCTAACTAGCATTTACGAGATGGAATGCGAAATGCCAGGCACTTACATGGAAGACATAGAAAATATTAAATGTGAGTTACAAAAGTATTACGCACTGCGTTACCGAGGTGCGTGAGTTCGATCTCGAAACAGGCGTGCTTTGCACTCTGAACAGCGAACACGTCAAGCTTTACTTGATGAGCGACGTCAGGGTATTTCAAAAGTAATTTCGGAAATATACTCCAAAGGTAGTCTTGAAACAGATACGAATGACATAATTTCACAGTTTGAAAGTTACTACAATGCTTTGTTTAGTGCACCTCCCGAAGATCATGATGCAAAAGTCTTAGAGTGTTTTGTGTCTCTAGTAAAACCTTTACAGAATAAGGAGTGCGCATTCATCAGTGGTACTGTTACCATCCGAGAAATTAAGCTAGCTATTGATCAGCTGCCTTTATCGAAAACCCCCGGCCCTGATGGACTTTCAAGCGAATTTTACAAAGCGTTCAAAGAAATTATCAGTTCCATATTATTGGATATATTTATTACAAGTTTAGAGGTGGACGCATTCCGCAATCTTTTCGCAAAAACCACACTGTTTTAATCCCACAAAGCTCAGATAAGGAAAAACTGCGTTCTGTTGAAAGCTACCCACCAATCACGTTGTCAAACGTTGTTTATAACATTTTTGAAAAACGTTTTATCTAATAGATTAGAATTTGCGATGTCGATTCTCATTGGTTCTCATCAGACGTGCCAAATTACAGGTCGATCAATTCAGACCAACATACATATCGCCTGTACACTTCTTGAGTACTGTTACGGTTCCACTGAGCAGCTTGCAATGCTCCAAGTAGACCTTGCTAAAGCTTTTGATCGAGTCATTCCTTCCTATTTATTTTCTCTTCTGGAACACGCCAATGTTGGCTCCATTGTGCTCAAAGGCGTTAGGCTTTGCTACACCCATTGTTCTACTCGTTTAGTTATTAATGACCATCTCTCCAAACCCGTTGCTATCTGCTCTTCGGTAAAACAAGGATGCCCGATGTCCCCACTGCTCTTCGCACTTTACCTGGAACCACTATGCTTAAGCGTAATTCAGTCAAGTTCCATCCATGGCTTCAACATACTGGGTAATGAGGATAAGGTGTTAGCTTACGCAGATGATCTAGCGTTTTTCTGCACAGATAAGCCCAGTGTTGAAAAAGGTGTAGCTACAATAGAGAAATTTGGCAGCGTATCAGGAGCACAAATGAACTCGTCGAAAAGCTTAGGCTTATGGTTCGGCTCCTGGTGTTATAAGCCAGAACAGTTTGCAGGCATTAAACGGACTGATGTTCCGCCAACCTATCTTGGCGTGCCGCTAGACGCATATAAATTAAGCGCACACTATTGTAAAGAACGGGTTTCGGCCTTGCAAAGTTACGCTCAGACATTCGTTCCATACCGACTTTCTATTTTCGGCAAGGCTGAAGCCTGCAATAAGTTTTTGGCAACCAAAATTTACTACGTATTGCAAGTTATTCACTGTGCCAGGCTCTACATCCAACCCTTTCACCGAATTTTTGAAACTTTCATATGGTCTTCCACTTTCGAGCCCATGAGGCGAGATAATGTTTTTAGACCAGTTAGTGAGGGTGGGCTCGGCTTAGTGCATCTTTACGTGCGGCAAATAATGTCTCGTTTCTTCTTTTTTCGCGATGCTTCGCATCCTATAATTCGGCCATTCATGCAAGTCACATTTGTTTATGTTTTGTCTGGTTTAGTAGCTTCTACATTTTTTTGCGTTTATGCTTGTTGGGGTTCATACAAGAGGTTTACTTGGCGGTTCATTTTCTAACAGTTCGGTTTTCTACTGAATACTTGTACTCCGTGTCACGTAAAAGGTTATACAAAGATTTACTGTTCATGCAATTTCCGCCTCCATTTTACTGATCACTATACATTGAATGGCCAGGCCACGATGTACTAAAGCGGGTTCGTAAAATGTATATATCCCCATGCTGCAAAACATTCTTTTATAAACTACATAGTGAAACGTTACCGGTAAAAACATGGCTACAGAAAAAGGGCATATTTGTGTCCTTTGTTAATTGTCGTCTTTATGACGTGCCAGAGACAATTGAACACTGTTTTATTGGCTGCAAAGATGCCATCCTATTTTGGGATATCCTCCAACGGACTCTAAAGAAAGACTTTGAAATCAACCCCCATACAGTGCGATACCTACTGACGACCTCTGATGACAATGTACGTTTCGACATGTTTTTTCTGATGGGAATGCACACTTTGATGAAAGCGCGAAGGGTGGACCGGGACGCCGAACCGGTTGTACCTACAAGGGTACATTTCATCCCGATGACT
This sequence comes from Dermacentor silvarum, assembly GCF_013339745.2. Classification (NCBI taxonomy): domain Eukaryota; kingdom Metazoa; phylum Arthropoda; class Arachnida; order Ixodida; family Ixodidae; genus Dermacentor; species Dermacentor silvarum. The sequence goes on from NC_051163.1 coordinate 67,678,148, forward strand.
GTGCATCTAAAACACATTTATGATGGGCTTGATGCTCAACCGAACTGGTACCCCGTTTTGGTGAGGTGCTTAGCCTTACCTCCCTTTTAAAGCGGAACAGTGCCTCTTCTGTTTTTATGTGTGTGAATCATTGTGCCCGCCATCCTATGACTATGCAAAATTGGTGGGTGTTTTGTTGGATTACATGTTAAAGTAATATATACCCTGAAAAAAAGAAAGAAAGTTGCTGTGTAGCCTAGTGGTTACGATGGTCGCCTTGGGACCGTGGGTACGCACTTTCGAATCCGGCCTCGCCAAGAAAGTTAATTTTTTTATTTATTTAACACCTTTCTTACAGGTATTCGTACATAGGTATTGTATGTATTCGTACAGGCGCAGGTAACACCATTGCATGTGCAAATCTATCGCTCCATTTGCATCCATTTGCAAATCCATTTGCATGTGCAAATCGAAGATAAGCCTCCAAATTGAATTGAACGATATTTTCCCGTCAAATGTTAAACTAATGCCATACCAGCATTTAAGTGACCAATTACAAGATGACGTACCTTTCTCACTTGGAAACAAGCAATATAATGGCCACTGATGCTTCCCTGCCCGACGTAGGTATTGTCTCTCCTTCTGTTAGTTGGTCCTTTTCTACTCGCTTTCCAGACTGCACACCTATTTTTATAGCAGAAATATTGGCGATTCTGGCGAATACTGGCTGGCGTAGGTATTGTCTCTCCTTCTCTTAGTTGGTCCTTTTCTATTCGCCTTCCAGACTGCACACCTATTTTTATAGCAGAAATATTGGCGATTCTGCGCAAACTTCCCACTAATCAATCATCATCTGTCATAGCTACAGATTCTCTATCAGTATGTGTGTCGATTTCCACGGCAACGAATACAGCTATCCTTGGTGTGTTGCAAAATTTAGTCCCTACAACCTTACAAAAAAATTAATTTTCTCTGGTTTCCTGGCCACCGCGGTTTATACTTAAACCAAATGGCAGATTTATTAGAACGTCTCTAAGTGGACCTTTGATCCCTGTTTTACAAGATACAGTAAATTTTCTTTGCAAAATGATTTATCGCTGAAACCATCTCCAGACTTCAGCGTCTCGGCTTTTGCTGGAATAAACAGTTGTGTCCTTCTCAGCAGTTGGAGGTTACGAACACCAAGGTTATGCTGTCGCATCCTGCGATTGAATTTTTATTTACATAGAGCTGGTCTGACGATGTCCCCTCTATGCCACAATTGTAAGGAAACTGAATCGACAGAACACTACTTTTTCTCATGCCGACGATATTCACATTAGAGAAAGGCATTACTCGAAGCCCCACTCTGAAAAATTAGATTCCGATTAAGTATGCCAGTAGTATTATCATTTGGGGCCTCGACATTATGCTATAATCAGAGACGTTTGTTGCGTAGTATTTGTACATTTAACTGAAACAAAACGATTACCCTACTAATTATTGTATCTTTATTCTACATATCAGAGCTGCACTAATTTCACCGAAATTAATTTCTCCAAATTCTTTGCTAATATTAACTCTCTTTTTGGCTGTAACCTTTTTTTAACACTCACCTTTCAGTTAGCCTGACTGCTCGCTCGCCTAATAGTCTAGTTAATGTAACATCTTTTTTCCCTTATACTTTGCGTTTCTCGTTTTCAAATACGAATTTCATTTAGCTACCTCCTGCCGCCCTATTCTTGGCCTGTCAACCTTAGTGGGTGCGAGCCACCACAGATGTTCATCATCATCATCAGCGGCGGCACCAAATTTTCCACTATGATTCGGTAGCCCTGGAATGATCTGGGCTTCCGCGGTGATCAAAATTGACCTGGACGTGTGGCGTATGTCCGGCCGTGGAGGTGTGACTACGCACATTTCGAAAGAAATTACAGGTAAGGGTCTAACTCACCTTTCGCTCATGCGAACGCCATGTCATGAGGGCTTCGTAGGTGCAACACAGCGCTGCACTTCAATTATGCATGCATTGGTCTACGCTGCAGTCTTGTCGGCGCAAGTTTGGTAACCTTGGTTTTGGAGACCACTTTCGTATGGACCAGAGGTTTCATTGCTTTCGGGGCAGCCATCTTTTGCAGTCTCCAATGCTATTCACTGCATGCTTAGAAGAAGTGTTCAAGCTTTTAGTCTGGGAAGGCTTAGGAGTCAGAGTCAACGGCGAATATCTCAGCAACCTTCGGTTTGCAGATTACATTGTCCTATTCAGCAACAATGGGGACGAATTATAGCAAACGATTGAAGACCTTAACCGAGAAAGTGTAAGAGTGGGGTTGAAGATTAATATGCAGAAGACAAAGATAATTTTCAATAGCCTGGCAATGGAACAAAAATTCAGAATCGCCAGTCAGCCTCTAGAGTCTGTAAAGGAGTACGTTTATCTAGGTCAATTGCTCACAGGGGACCCTGATCATGACAAAGAAATTTCTAGAAGAAGAAAATTGGGCTGGAGTGCATACCGCAGGCATTACCAAATTCTGACTGGGAGATTACCACTGTCGTTGAAAGAAAAGTGTACACTCATTGCATTCTACCGGTGCTAACATATGGGGCAAAAACTTGGAGGTTAACAAAGAAGCTCGAGAACAAGTTAAGGACCGCACAAAGAGCGATGGAACGAAGAATGTTAGGCCTAAGGTTAAGAGACAGAAAGAGAGCGGTGTGGATCAGAGAACAAACGGGGATAGTCGATAGTCTAGTTGACATTAAGCGGGAAAACGGGAGCTGCAGGCCATGCAATGCGTAGGATGGATAACCGGTGGACCATTAGAGTTACAGAAGGGATACAAAGAGAAGGGAAGCGCCGTCGATGATGGCAGAAAACTAGGTGTAGTGATGAAATTAGGAAATTTGCAAGCGCAAGTTGGAATCAGCTAGCCTATAGACAGGGAAGTAATTGGAGTTCGCAGGGAGAGGCCTTCGTCCTGCAGTGGACATGAATATAGGCTGATGATGATCTTTTGCAGACGACTGCGGAAACTCACTGAAAGAACAAAAGGACAATCGCGACACCCCTCAGCCTGTCCTTATATCGTATGCTTGCCGCCAGCGTTTGCTCGCCATAATTTTGTCGTCAGCCACCCCGTCATCAAACCCGCCGTCCTGCGCAGGCTACGCTGATAGTTGGCAACGGAGTCCAGATTGGGTGCTCTTGTTATAAACGGGTGTTGCCAGAATTAATGTTTCTGGCTTATAGCCGCTGGAAAAATTTTGCGCAGTACACTCACAGAAAACAAAATTATTCGACGCTGGCCTGCACGGACATCAGCGCGAGCCGCTATAATGGCGCTGCTGAGCTTCGTAAGAGACACTGGGGTGTGCGACAAGTTGTGACTGCATTGTGTGGCGTTTTTATCTCAGAGTACGACAATTACATTGTTGATGACTATGTGGCGCCTTCGCAGATTGTGTGACGTCACTCTAAATTGTTAATTATTCCATTCGTTCGCTTTCTCTTCTCTTTTCATCCATTCTTTGAGGCCCCTTTCGACAGCAGTGTAGTAAACGGGATTCATCCTCTCGTTAACCTCCCTGTTTTTACAGCGAAGCTGTTAAGGGCTCAGTCTTGGATTGTGGCGTCCGGATGTAGAAAAAAACTCTTCTTGGCCGTATGCTGTATGTGCCTCGCGCGCTTTCACGGGGAGCGCACGCACGGCGGAGAGCAAAGGCGACTTCTTCGATCGCACGAAAGGCCGTGGGGGGACGGGAGGGAGGGAGCGGAGAGCTTTAGCTGTGGCACCAAATGCGTATCTTGCCACCGGGCGCAAGGGGAACTGGCGACTCAATCTCGCACCCGAAAGGAGGACAGCGGGAAGGCAGCACGGGAGGGAGGGGTTGCGGCTTCTGTTTTGCGAGCAACTTGTACTTTGCGCCGCGCCAGGCGGTTGCGCGCACCGCATATTGAAAGGGGTCTGAAACACCGCTCCTAACTTTGTATGCGCTGTGCTTTCGCCGCTAAGTTTCTGTTGAAGCGGTAAACCGCATGAACCTTCGCTCTCTGCTGCTGGCACGCTTGCTCACACCAGCTTTTTGACAGCGGTTGTGTGCGGTCACACAAGCAACGCGCAGAACTGTTGTCGACGGCGAGCAGTTTGGCCCGTGTTCGCACCGAACGCACGAGGCGTTGGTGACGTGTTTATGAAGAACGTGCCAACCTTTGCCGTACACCGTATGGTGGTGTACCGTAGCGACCATAAGGACATGGTCCCTGTGGTCACTAAATAAATGAAAACAACCGGATCATACATATTTCTGATTCTGTAATAGTTCAAATAACCAATTACACAATCACATCTTATTAGTCATAATTGAAAATACATAATTCCCACTATAGTACAGCTTCGCTGGTCTTCCTTCTCCACCCCAGTTGAAGGTCTGACAGTTTTTTTCCTCTGCTTTTATCCCTATCACTTTCTCTCTCCCGACCTTGTACGAGAAAGAGGGTTCAAAACACCATCTTTATCGGTATTACTCGGCGGCTGACAAATGTTTCTGTTCATTACTTTTTTTCTGTGTTTACTCGGAGCCTTTTTTAACGTTGTCGGTTATGCATGTCTCGTCGGCGCCCACGTCGTCCTATTCATTTGCCCCTGCAATTGGTACCGGCTGTTTTTACACACCACAGGGCCTGCACTGCGTTCTAATAAAATTTGACAGCTCTCTGTCTCGCTTGAGTTGCTGAATCCTTGTTTCAAGGCTTGAATGTTAGTTTGCGTGTTATAACTGCATTACTTAACGTTCAATGTACAGCATACCTCATAATTACACCGAACATGTGTTTCTTGTATTTTAAGCATCTTTATGCCTCTATACGCACGGCACTAGAAATTTCTGATTGGGATGCCTGGAAGACGCTAGCTTAAGCGCTTTCTTCCATGGTCTTTCTATGTTTTCTGGCATTCTCAGTTTGTTAGAATTCAAATTTATTAAAAAATTTTTGGGGGTGGCAAGATTCAGGTATTCGAGTGGGCTGCAATTAATTCAATCAATTTGCTTCTAAAATGTTAAGATGTTTTGAATTATTTGACGGTGTGCATTCAAGGTTCCCGCTACTTGACCATGCATTGACAGTATGCCATACATGTAGCTTTCGAATACTGAGAAAGTACTGGATTTTTTTTTTCGCTAAGGGACTGAAGTCTTTTTCCTTTTACCTCTACAGCTGTGTCGGGGTCTCGACAAAAAGTCCGAAGATATGCTTTTGATTGCGAAAATTCCTGTGGTACTTTTGTTGTTCCTACTGCTCTGCGCACCGTCGCAAGAAGGTCAACCTCTGATATATACATTGTCAAGGTGAGTAACTTAGCCCGTTTTGCGTGCGGCATACAAAAGCCTCTGCAGCTCTGGCTTAAACAAAACAGCCATTCCCGTCTTCTTCGGGAAGCACAAATGCACCATAAAGGACACATCGCTTGGAGAAAATGTCATTGCAGTGGTTGCGTTGTTTCTTGGAGTGTTAGCTATATCGACGGACTAAGCCACGGCGCAGTGGATATGACGTAATAATGCAGCAATAATGACGTGATTCTCCACGCTTTATGCTAACAATACTGGAGGTAAATCTAGCAATGGGTCGGAATAATGTAGTGCATGGTTATATTTCAGCGTTCCTTTGCGCACATTATCTGCGGTCAAAGAGGCGCTCCACCCATGTTACCACCGAGATTGGCCGTCCTTGAACGGTTTATGTGAAGGTTAATAGAATCTGCGAAAGAAATGTTTACACTGCATGAACCCGGGTGTCCGCATAACCTCATCAGTGTACAACTGCCATAATTTTTTAATCAGGTTAAGTATTATTATCAGCTCTACCAAGACTGAAATGATGTACGGGTGAGGTCCAAGGCAATTAGAACACGTGAGCTGGGGCTCAACAGTATCCCGGTGCCCACTAGCAGCTTTTGGAGTAAGCAAGAAGCTGGATCTCACATACACACAGACCGGCGCTGATCGCCAGATCACACCTCTTGACTAGCTCCTTTACACGGCCATCGGAGAGTCCTTCTGAGCTTCTGCGGCTCAACAATCGCTAGCGCGAAGGCACTGGTAGCATAACGATATTCGCCTGTGTCATGAATTAAGTGTTTCTATAGCGCATGCAAACTGTAAAAACAGCTATGGTGCTAGCGCCTTTCCGCTAGCGAGTGTTTAGCCAAAGAAGTTTCCTATGACGCTATAATATGTGGGTGAAAAAAAAATTGTTCGAGAGTTCGCTGTAAGCACCAGTCTGCCCCCAAGAGTGCAACAATTTCTTGCTTCCCACAAAGGTGTCATAGAAAGCACTGGTATGTGGTTCGACCTAGAGTGTTGTCGTTGTTTCACTTCTGACAATTTGCGATATTTTGTTCGGGAGATAGATACCATGGTTGTATTTCGCAGTAACCAAGGTTGTTGCGAAACAGTTGGCCAATTTAGAATATTCCAAAATACCATATACGAATATATAGTTAGGGTGTAATATTCAAATCGTTTTCGAAACTTAGAAAATAAGTCCACCTTGTTTAACATCCATACTGGGATTTAAATTGTTTTTTGTTGATCGCAGCGCCTTTTCTACACCGGTGCGTAGAACGATGCGTCATAGACACTCACTGTAGCACGTAGATTGTGGCTGATGCGTCTGTGCATTAGAAAGTGTATATATACTGCAGCTCAATTCCTTTCAATAAAGCTTTAGTATCGTATGTGAATCGTGTGCTTCTTTGTGGTTGTGCGCTTGTGCTACATTAGCCCTCAATGGCACGTATGCGTCTAGCGTGCCAACGCCAAGTAGCACTTTGCGATGATCACCGCATCTCGATTATGATGATAATATTTATACTATGGCGAATACTCACAAAGGGAAATCGGCCAAGAAGCTGGCGGTACATTTAAAATATGTAAATGAAGAAGTGCAAGCCAATGTAAGAGTTGTCACATTGCGTATAGCGCTGGTGCGCGGAAGCACATTCGGGTCGGGCGGGCCACATTTAAGAGCGGAGCTGTTCTTAGGCGAGCCTTCACCGTCTGTCCGGCGTCACGCAGGTCACGTGACCAGGAAGGGATGACAGCCGCGCCGGGGAGGGCAGGTCACGTGACCAGCAGAGGAGGAGAGGCGCGATAGGGGTGGAGCCCGCCAATGAGAGGGCGCGGGCTGGGGGGACGAGGCGACCAATGAGAGGCCGCGCTGGGCGCGAGGAGAAGAGGCGCTAGGTACAAGAGAATGTGTTTCTCTGCTGCCCGCCCTTTCGGATAACGAACGCACTGCGATGCGACTATGGGTAGACCATGGTTAGTGCGTACTCCTGAGGAAGAGGCGCTGCCTACCAATAGCGTCAGCAAGAATTGGCTCGTGAACGGGCTCGTCACTTCCTCTCATTATTGGCGCGCAAAAAAGGGGTGGCGCAACTTGCAAGTGAAAAAACCACGCCAAAACGCAGAGATAAACCTCACGCGAAAAAAATGCACTGAGAGAACCGCAAATATGTAGCAGCACCAACGAGGCCACGCGCAGAGCTGTTGCCGACGCCGTACGCCTTTCCCCGTGTTTGCGCCGTACGCGCACGGTGTCCGTGACTGCAGCCGATGCCTCTGGCGGTGGCTCAGCAGGTTGCGACCAGAGAACTGGACACTAGTCGAGTACCGTCGGAAGTCGCTGCCTCTTATCACCTCGCAACGTTTCAATATAAGTTCCTGTGGTAGATGTGTGTTTACTTGTGTTTACGCAATTACGTCACGTGCAACACATGCTCATGTAACACTCGGTGTAACTAACACAGCTTCGCTGTTCGGCCATCTTGACGGAGTGGTAGCGCCGGTGATATTTTTTCTACGCCGAAGGCACAGGAATTAAATGGGCAACTTTGTAGCATTGCATTCTCCATTTCACGTAAGCTTCCGCTTCACATAGATTTCAAAATGTGCGTTAGATTTGCTTAACTTATCCAAAATCACTTATTTCGTCTCAAAATACTGTTTGAGACCTCTCTATTTAGCTGGTATGAGCTAGGACATCGTAGTGTTTATTAAATGAATAACGAAATTTGTAAGTCACTATGCGTGGTATTCTCACACTTCCTTCTGTTGTCTCAAAAGGCGGTCCGTTAAATCTCAGAAGAGCGATGACAGCGGACAATTTCTGACACCATTGATCGAGAAGAAAGCCGTCAAATCCGCCAGGGATGCCAGCTTCGCGAAGATGTTCAAGATGAGGGCTAACGCCACGGCATACTCCGGCTTCATCACCGTCAACAAGGAACACCAGGCGAATGTGTACTTCATTTATATGCAAGCTCAGGTAAGGAATGTTTCGGAGGGGTCAATCAGGCATTGTACATGGTACCGTCACGTGGTAGTCACAAGTGCTGACCGGAAAGAATGCAGGCAAACCACCTACTTGGAAGAAAACGTTTTATTGGCCGAACTTCTGTCCTTTACGTGAAGAAGACAACGTTGTGGATTAGAAAGCAAACGGCCATGGTCAATGCTCTGTTTCACAATAAGAGGAAGAACCGAAATTGGCCTGGTAATTTAATACGTAGGGCGGATAACAAATTATTGAATGGGTGCCAAGAAAAAAGAGGAGCAGTTGAGGACGGCGGAGAACTGGGTGGGATGAGAAAATTAGGAAATTTGCAGGCATAAGATGGGGTGAGCTGGTGCAAGAAAGCGTAATGGGCGATTTCCGAGAGAGGCTTTCGTCCGCCAATGAACATAAGGAGACTGGTATTATTATAATAATGATGAGAATTAAGAATAAGAATGGTACAAATGGGGCGGCTGCTAATCACCGAATACAAGGGCGCGCCTATCATTCGGTCCCCTATTTATAGCTGTTGTTTAAACTGCCCACATAACTAGGCAGTTTTAAGGGCTTCTTGCAGTAGTCGGTACCACGGTGTAAAAAGGAAGGTGATCCGACGGCGGCGCGAGGCGCGGCCACTTAGTGTGACTTTATGCACGCCGCTGCCGCAAGGGGCAGCACCTGTTTTGGGGGCTACTTTTTCGCTCGCTTTGCTGGTGCTTTTATGGGGACGCGCGGCAGAAGTGCTTTATTTCGATGAATATATGTCGTTCGCCTGCTTAAAACGACTCGACTTGGTTGGAGGAACGTCCCTTTATATTTCTGCCGACATTCCGATTGACTCCGACGCGGCGAGCAGCGGTAAGCGCAGCGCGCCGTCTGCTCGAGCAGACGACGCGTCTCTCTCGTGTTCGAAATCACGGTATTTTGACTGTAAGTGGCATGAAACCTTCTACCTGCTCAGGATTTGGCGTCTAAATAACGAAAAATTGCATATCTTTCGGTATGGGTGTTTAAATGCTGACGGAGGTCGTAAATTATCCACTGTTGTGCCGCTTCTCCAAGGCCTCCTGAACACGTGCTGCCCCTAGCGGCGGCGCTCACTTCCGGTCACACGAAGTGGCCGCTCTCTCGCCCCAGCGCGGGCGCGCCGTCGGAGCACCTATCTTCTTACACCGTGGTCGGTACATTCTGATAGAGTGGGCACGTCTTTCTGTATGTGGCTGCAAGATTCGTGATAAACCAAAAATTTTGATAACAGTGTGGCAACGCAAATGTGTCAAAACTGTAAATGCGTTTACACTGCACTGCCACTGTCAATTTGAGCACGTGTGGTTTTCAAAAGCTTTCAAGTATTCACTTTGATTTGCTTAGACGGCGTGTGCAAACAACGCGCTGTTATAAAAATTACGCGATTGCTATGTCGTAATCAAACTAGGAAGGCGACACTTCCCTTTATGAATAAAATTAGTTTCCAAATTATTCGAACCGCAGCTATGTACAGTGCAATACAAAAAAAGAGAAGAGACTACGGCCCTGCAATCCTGGCCTGTGAAAAAATTTTAAGCCGGAGAAAACTTGTCACGACGTGGCAGGTATACAAGACACAAAAACGATACAAGGGAAAATGACAAGGTGAAAAAAAAAATTCTGGAGAGAAGTCCTGCGCAGTTGTACCATAACACGGTAGACTTGTCAAGGGGAAGTGAACATTAAAAGATAACAGACTAATACTTGTAACCGATGGCAAGGATTCTAATTTAGGCGGAGGGTTAATTTACAATAGCCTAATTCATTCTTTTGCTTTTATTTTTGAATGTCAAATCGTATATATGGGTTGATGTCCCGAAAGTCTATCGTGGTTTATGAGGGATGCCTTAGTGAAGGGTTCCGGCTAATTTCGACCACCTGGGGTTCTTTAACGTGCATATATACGTACATTAGTATACGAACGTTCTTGCGTTTTTTTCACTATGTAAATGCGTATGCTAAGGTCGAACCAGCGACTTCGTACTCAGCTGAAAAACGCCACACTCACCGAGTGAACATAGCGTGGCGAATTGTTCATTTTGTCATCGTGCGTGCAGTACATACCTGAATGTTCCCACGTAAACTAATCTTGCCCGAACAGGCGAAGTGAAGCACCGACCACATGAGTAGCGAACTCTAATGGGCACTTCGTCTCCCCCCCCCCCCCCCCCCCCCCCATTCCGAAGCCTTCTTCACAATAAAAACCAGTGAAACAAACACATCGTATTCAGTACGCTTCAGTACACGAGATGATCATTTTCGAACTTTTCCGTAATTTTTAAAAATCACCTGTTGCAGGTGACATAATTCTAGTCCCTGAGCTGGTTTATTCAGAGGCGGACATTATTATCACGATAAACTTAAACAGATATTGAAATAATTAACAAAAGTCGCTACTTCACTTTTTAATTATTTACTTTGCGGCCAATATTAAAATTTACGAATTGTAACCGGTGAGCTTGCAAGGCGCATGCACTTGAATTGAATTGCCAGAGCCACATCAGTTTGGAGATATGCGCAATCAAACTCGCCGTAAAAATGCATTGTTGTTCCAGTTCATTTTTGAACAGAACGCTCTTTTATGCACTGAAACGCATAAGTAACTGGAGCGCCAGGGTATTTCAGCCCACAATTTGGGAAATATTTCGAAACTGCTGTCATCCTGGAAATTTGTTTCAAGTGGATATGTCTTGAAAAATCACCAGTTACAATTCTTATTTATTTATTTATTTATTTATTTATTTATTTATTTATTTATTTATTTATTTATTTATTTATTTATTTATTTATTTATTTATTTATTTATTTATTTATTTATTTATTTATTTATTTATTTATTTATTTATTTATTTATTTATTTATTTATTTATTTATTTACTCAATTTCATGTGCTGGTATTGTCCACCTTTTCGAATAATCTTCTTCAGGGACAATCATTACGCTACCTGCCACAGGCGAGTTTTTAAAATTCCGTAAAACTTAGAAATGATCACCCCGTATATGTGACGCAAGCAGCGAGCATACATAGTGGAAAATATCCCGTCATTTCTGTTCAACGTACGTGTCTTGATCTGGATGTGCAGGGTTTTAGATGGCCCAAATCCCTGTGGCGTTTTGAATGTGCCAAAACGTCCATTAAATTTCCCTGCTGTTTTCGTATGTGCTTTACTTTGGGTCTTTGAACAACATGTACATTCCCTGCCAGACGGGTTGCCGACAGACTTGGGACTTCGACGTCATGTAATTTGTACAATTTGTATCTTTGGGCTTTCGTCTTTGTCAGATTAATCCCGAACGAGCGCCGCTCATGATATACCTACAAGGAGGTCCCGGCAAGTCGGGCACGTTCGGACAGTTCCTGGAGGTTGGGCCTCTGGGCGTCAACTCGGACGGGATCCTCTACCGGAGGCCGCACACCGTCCAGAAGATGTTCAACGTCATCTTCCTCGACCAGCCGGCCGGGTCGGGCTTCAGCTTTACCAAGTCGCCGTTGGGCTACGCGCGCAGCATCGACGACTGCGTGGCGGGCGTACGAGAGTTCCTCAGGCAGTTTCTGCTGTTGTACCCGGAGAACAGGAACCGTGAACTGTACGTCGCCGGCGAGAGTTATGGAAGTGAGTCTGGAGCGTTGACCGAAATACACGTCGAGACCTTTAAGGCTTGACGGCCTAAAACAGCATTTTTAGGGCTGGACTATCCGAACACGGCGTAGCTGAAGGCGGGAGTCTGACGAAATTTTTTCCGGTCGAGAACAATCATGAAGAAAACTGAAGTGACGCCAACTAATGGAAACAAAAATTATTTTCCAAGATTATCAGTTTAACCTGAAGGCCGAAGCCTAGGAATCGGTAGCAAGGTTTACTATTGCCCTTGGCCTCCTATGTCAGCGTTCTAATAGTATACGCGGTGCGATGCGTCGGCGCGACGCAGCAAGTGAGGCAACTGCTGCAGCGCAGCAGAAACAGTGTCCTGGCAGCCACTATAGGCGCCTCGCTACACTGGCGTGATGAAGAATGCCGGCATGGGCGTTACCGACGTCGCACACAATCGGCGCCCGAGATGAGAGCTGAAGAAACCAGTTGGCGTTGGTAGCTTGAAGGCTACTTACTGTCCGTTCCAGTTGGCCAACCCGGCTGGACTAGCCTCCCTTCAGCCGGATTCCACGGCCACCAGCATATGCGCGTCACAAACATGTTGGCGCATCCCTCCTTCCCCCCCTCTCACGCTCTCCCTTAGTCACTCAGTCATGCCCCCACATGGGTGGCAGAAACGGGTGACGCTTTTCCTTCCATCAAAATCACTATATAATTAGACCATTGCATGAACCACGGTGAGGTCGTGCGTGACTGTGCCTGAACACGAGCAAAAGCGTTGCAGCACGGTCATGCGTGGCTGTGCTCGAACACGAGCAAAAGCGTTCCAGCACGGTCATGGTGCGGTATCCACGCAGCTGCTCAGCAGGAACACTATATAGTGTTCGAACCCGCAACGTTCGGGCCATCAGTAGAAGACCGAACACTGCCCTGTCTCCGCCGCATACCCTATTCAGGAGTGCTTGGAGGTGCGTGCTATTAGCTTCGTCAGGTTTTGCAGCCAAAGGCGCTACGTGTTTCCGGTGACCTCTCCACACGCGGCCCGGGTATGCACCATCAATACAATGACAGCATGATGGCAGCGACGGTGCCGACGGTGCGATCTCGCCTCTAGCGTCCATGTAATGGTTATTGCAATAAAACTAAGCTTTAGGCTTCCACGTGGGAGCCTTGTGCACAATGAATTGACATTCATTGCTGAAATTGATCCATTTATTCATTTATTTCTTCATTAACATTCATTTTTCACATTCACAATTCATTTCTAACAAGGCTCCTAGGTGGCTCAACCTCAACTTTTTAGCATATTTCATCACTTTTGTGGAGATCGATTTTGTTTACTTCTCGGTGTGTGGCGGCTAGCAAGTGGGACATTTAGCTGGCTAACGCTGTAATAGCTGGTTGATGTTGGGCTTAGTCATTTCATATCACTGTGAGTTGCCGTTTTGTTCACCTTCGTCTTGGCCAGTGGGGGAGTTAATGCAGATGGCGATTCTTTCAATACGCAGGACATAAAAAGGTAATTACAGCCGTAAAATTAATGTTTATGCTGGCTTTACTGGCGGGAGCAAATGCAAGTGAATTCGCGTCACATTTGATATACTACGCACAAAGTCCCTGAGCAAAGAAGAGGTGAATGCTACCATCTTCTACCTGGAAATCTCCCTCTCCACCGCCTATTTTGCAAAGTAATGGACATCGCGTTAGTGCCCTTGAGCCACAGAAAACACGTTTCATTTTTCTTCACTTCTTCCTCGGTAGGCATGGAGAATGCAGGAGAGTTCGTTCTCAATGATTAACGAGATCTAATGGGCTCACCATGTCAAAGTACAGTGCTTCTGCCGAGAAGCTAACATTCAGAGGTGATTGTGTTTATCTCGCACACAAACTCGTATATTTTAGCAAACGTAGTAACATGCCACCCTGTAAGTCTTCTAACTACGAACCCTGCTGCTAAATTTGCACTTCACACGCTAAGACGCTCGCTCAAAACATGGGCTGTCACGTGAGCTGTCACGGCGGCATAAGCGGCCAATGCGTAGCGCATGCGAGAAGCTCGAGTGTTAACCCTTCACAAATGCGCAGTAACATATAGAGACACGCAAATACACTGGACACGTTTCACCCGTCGTTCTTGCCCATGTTTCACCCAAACATAGGGCTCACTACTTTTCTTTCGCCCCATAGGTCGTGGAGCCGTAGCCCTGGCTCATAGCCTCATGACGAATCCGGATCCCGGCCTACCGCTCAAGGTGTCCGGCGTGATTGCTGGGTCTCCAGTCTTCGGCTGCGTCCTAGACCTCATGGACTCCGCCGACACGCTGTACCACTTCGGCATGTTCGACGCCAATGGGCGCGATATGTTCGCACAGGCGATGCACCGCATCCGCCAGCTGTGGACCACCAACCGCGCCGTGGCGCTGGACCTGCTTAGCCACACCATCTTCGGGCTACACCATTCAGCCAGCCTCTTCGCTAACCTGACCGGTTACAGTGACCACGCGAGCCTGTTTAGCGACGAGAGGCCCCAGGAGTTCATTCACTACTATCGGTACATGCAGAAGCCGCTGTTCAAGAAATCTCTGCACCTTAATTCCCAGGCCACAGTGGACAGTAACCGGCTGCTGGTCATGCTGTACCTTGCCGATGACTACATCGTCGACCTCCGAGAAAAAGTCGAATACCTACTCGACGCTACGAAAATGCTGGTCTTCTCTGGGCAACTAGACACAGTGTTCCCCGCGATCAAGCAAGAGAAACACTTGCTGTCGCTCAATTGGACTGGAACAGTGGCAATGAGAAAGGCAGCCAGGAGACCCTTGTATGTATCTGGACCCGGTTCGAGACTTGTAGGCTACGCCAAAACGACAAAGGACCTCACATACGTGGTTATGGCTCGCTCGGGGCACCACGTGCTGTTCGATGCCTCCGAAGACGTGTGCAATATAATCGAACGCTTTGTGACCGGCGTCGACGTTGTGAACTTTAGGAGAAAAGTGTTAGGCGTGAATTAGAGTTCTTAACATTGCGGACAGTTTTGACAGTAGGAATGCAGGAATGCCTTTAAACATGAGTGGCCTCATCGATTATTGCTAATAAATCGAATGCAGGTGAGGCAGCATTCCTTCTGAGGGCTTGTGAGACATTCTAGATTGGACATTCAACGTGAGGGTCAATGAGGCTCAATGTACCACTTGTTGAGATTATGAATGCCACGACATTTGGCCTAGTCATTATGAACCAGTATATACGTGATTGGATAGGAAAGATTCAGCCGCCACGCAACGTTTATGTATAAATTAAGCGATTTATTTCATTAATG
Organism: Dermacentor silvarum; assembly: GCF_013339745.2. NCBI lineage: Eukaryota > Metazoa > Arthropoda > Arachnida > Ixodida > Ixodidae > Dermacentor > Dermacentor silvarum. Next base: position 67,693,389 of record NC_051163.1, read on the forward strand.
TTTATTAGAGCACAGTGTATATGCGATGAACGCGAACAATACCAAGATATAGTAATGTAGACAAAGAATGCTATCACATTCACTTTATTTCCAAAACCACCGTCGCAACAGACATTGACGCTCAACGCTGCCTTCGCACGAGCGAATATTTCTAAATCGAAATAAACCACGAAATCAAAACTGCAGCTCTTGTGCCATGCTTACTTCATCAGTGCATGTTTAAGCCGCGCCCCAACGTTTATTTGAGCAGAAGTCTGGAATTATGCGTCTTTATATGCTAACTGGCCGTTGCTTATAGGTCGCATTAATGTTGAAGTGCCCTCAGTAGACTCCTCTTCAGTTGCATACAGGTATAATTCTTAAATGTGCATGCTGGATCGATTTAGGAAGGCAGCCCCTGATTAACATTACTGTCACTCTATATCTACGTCACGGAGCGGTCTACCGGTGAGGTCCAGTGAAGCTCTACATTTTGTTACGGGTTCTGTTTAGACTGACTTGCACAGTTGAAAATGAAACGCGTTCCTTTGTGTTACCGAAAGCGCCCGCATTGTTGTATTTCGTTTTGTTTCGTTTTCCATTCATGATGGCGCATACTCACTGTGGGAAATTGTAGTTCTCTCTTCTTTCTTTTTTGGTGGTTTTCTTTTTCTTTTCCTTCTTCACAAAATTATACAATAAGTAACAAAAGGTATGCCATGCGTAGGATGCAACGACACAAGAACCATACAACGTATGATGCAACAAAGCGTAGGTCATGCCAATTCCTACTTTCCTTACTATTATTATTATTATATTATTATAATTACTCTAAATTCCTCTCATCATAAATTGCGCAATCGGTTTTATTATTGCTCTTAAATTTAAACGTCCATTCACCCGTCTCACAGCTAAATTGCACAATACTCTTTTATTCGAAGTTAAAAAAATTATGGGGTTTTACGTGCCAAAAGCAGTACTGATTATGAGGCACGCCGTAGTGGGGGACTCTAGGAAATTTGGACCACCTGGGGTTTTTTAACGTGCACCTAAATCTAAGTACACGGGTGTTTTCGCATTTCGCCCCCATCGAAGTTTCGCCTATTTCCGTTCTTGTTTTCATAAGCTACTAACTGAGCCTACAACTACCCAATTCTTGGCCCGTCACACATTGTAGGTACGTGCCATGTTCTAAAGTGGCATCACCATCAGCTCGTGCGCGGCACAAAATTTTCTCCACGATGCGCTAGCCCTCGAATGATCTAAGCTTCTGTGGATCCCAAAATTGACCTGGACGTGTAGGGCATTACAAACCCCTGAGGCATGAATGCTCATATTTGGAACTAAGTTAGAGGTAAGCACCAAACTCGCCTTTGGCTCATGTAAACCCGGCATGATGACCGCTTCGTGCGCACGGTAAAGCGTTATTCGCACAATAGATGAGTCCGCGGACGAGCGTAAGGTCGCTCAGCTGCGCCGAACTGTGCCGTAAGCAGCTAGCCTACGTAATTGTATTGCGCGGCGTGATTCGTTGCCCGTTATTTCTACGACACAATCGCCGATTCGGTCTGTCGTGCTCGTGTGAGTCTAGATGGCACAAGGCCTGTGCACCATGTTTTACGACATCATGCTACTGTGCTCGAAATTTCCATTGACAAGCCTGGCGTGACGAAAGCGGTGACGTCAAAATCCCCGCTGCTTCTCGGGTGCATCCGGGTTAGATTATATGGCAGAGGGGCCAGGTGGCGTGACGTCATGGATCGGAGTGCACAGGCCTTGTGCCATCTAGGTGGCGTTGGTCCAGTTTATGGTGCGGCGCAGTGTTGCATTTTCCTTATGCGTTGCACTGCTCCGCATTCTAGCCTGCGAGAGTTTACTGACTTCGATTCTCGAGACCATCTTTGACTAGTTGTACTTGAAATTCGAACTGGTATGGAAATAGGACGGCAGAACACCGCCTTTATCTGTATAATACGGCTGCTGACCGGATGTTTCTTTTGGCGACTTTCTTTCCCGCTATTTACATCCGAATTTTTTTGTTCTTAAGGTTGCAGATTATTTGCGTCTCTTCAACGGTCAAATCCCTATTGAAAAAAAAAAAGCATGTTTCCCGTAACTACCATATACAATAATCCGATATGAAGCACATAGAAACCTGCATAAAACCCATTTTCCCCATATGTCATCAGTTGTTATTCGCTATGAGAGTTATTGGGAACATGGGTTTATTTCAGTAGTTGTCTTCATATTCATCAGTGTCCATAATAGGAAGTGACTGTTCCTACAAGATATAGAGCTGGCACTGCTTTATAAAGTAAAACTTACTGTTCGTCTGTCTCGCATTTCTTCTTATTTCTTCTTGAATTCTTGTTTGGGGTATGAATTCTTCTTTCCGCAGTTTAACTGGTATACTAGAACTTCCGTATATCACAGCGGCACACCGTGAGTCCAGTTTATCTGCTGCTGCCGCTTGATAAACATTGCTTCATAATATCAAGATGGTAAGAGTAAATGCATAGAAATCACCATGCACACCACATAAATTCTGCTTGGTCCTCAAGGTCAATATGTGGACCACAAAGCTCTAAATTTATAACGCCCACAAACAGATCCCATCCTTGATGCCTCGTACTTCATTTCTCTTTCAAGTGGAGTCTTAGGTTTCTACGCTGGGTCAGTCCTTTCAATATGCCATTTTAGTTACGCCGTCATCCCTCATATTAATAGTATTAGTATCACCGACCGTCTACTTACTCGGTCGTGTGTTTCAACACAGTACTTAGCAGCCTGTCTAACAAGTGCGAACGCCACAGAAACAATGTGAATGCCGTGTTTTTTCCACTAAAAATATTTTTATCCTCATGCATGTGTCGTGTTATCGCGCAACTGAAGCCACATCTGCCAATACATTATTGCACATTTATGTGCAATCTTATTGCGAATGCACGTGCGATATACGGACGGAGAAAATTTTCATAAACTGCCTGCATTGCTTTGTTAAACACCCTAGAAGGAGAAGTAGAGGTACTATAAGGATGTCATTGCGTTCGTAAAAATACAAAGCGCCTTTATCCACCCATAATAGTGCAAAATTGTTATTTTTATAAGGAGAGAGCGATTTAGTTGTTTTTGCGGATCAATACAGAATCGACATTCTAACGTTATTTTATGTTGATTTTTTTGTTTTCTAATTTTATTTCATGCCACCTACGTATGCCGCCTAAGTGCATACGCTAGGCTTAATACAGTAAAAGAGCATAAATATGCAGGGTGTTTTTTTTTTAGACAATACAGATTTTTGATAAAAAATGCTGTGACCGTGAGACACCGGTCGTCTCCGCATACGAGCTCCACGGTAAGGCGGAAATACATTGCCGCTGCTTAAGTTACTCTGAAAATACTGATCAACAAACGTCAACTTTTTTTTCTTAGTGAGGCCTTTGGAGCAGTTGCTTAAATGGCGAACTTGAAGGCAGTCACATTTTATTACAACCTTACTTTTTGAAGATCTTAAAAATCGCCCCTAATTTGATATACTTGTCATCTAACTTGAGCGGTAAATCCAGACAACATCGAAACCAAACGCCGCGGGAGCGCACAAAAGGCGGCTCCGTTATCATGAGACAGAAACGCCCGCGACTACTATAGCGCGAGGGAGTTGCAAACTGAACGTCTCCGTCAGTTGCGGCAGTTGCTGATATACGGCACGCTCTGCCTGGAAAGCTTGTGTCGCTGGGTGTCAGGTTGGGATTTACAGCGGCATGTTATATCTTTCAAGCTTCGCCCGGTTTGACACGTCGCGGAATGCGCTCAGTCTCGATATTGTCGGCATTTGGCCTTCCATTTCGATGATGAATATCTCAAATCACGTGCGGATTTTTGTAACCCTAGAAAGTTTGTACGTCATTAATTGTGACGCCCCCCCCCCCAAGTTTACCGTATAAAGAACTGCTCTCAAGTAATAATAAAAAAGATAGTGAACAAACTTTTGTTAATTAGTCTTTTCAGAGTAAGTTGAGCAGCCGCAATGTATTTCCGCGTCACCGTAGAGCTCGTATGCGAAGACGAGCGGCGTCTCACTGTCATCGCTTTTTTTTAGTAAAAACCCTATATTCCTCATAAAAAGAAAAGAAAAAAAGAAAACACCCTGTATACTAAACCGTGGCTTATCTATTTTACAAAATGCTCAGAAGGCGATATTAACCGACGATATTTTGTTGCTTACGAACTGTGTAACTCGAAAACTCAACCTTTGGTCCTGAATCACGTAGTATCCATTATGTATACATAATCTCGTTGTCCATTATTCTAAATCTCTCTCTATGCAACTTACTCGGATTGTACTGTGGGAGAGGCAGCTTGACCAATTTTTTAGCGAACGCATTCCTTGTCGTAGGCTTCGAAGTAAAAACGAAGGTGTCTAAGGAACGAACCACAAACTCATAGACGTTACTTGAGTACAGACATAGGTTGGCAAAATAAGTGATACAACTCGCTCACACTGACTCACAAATAATTTTCCGAGCTATACGCTGACTCACACGTTCTACTAACATTCAGTCATCGGTGTTCACTCACTCTCCTACATAGTCACACCCACGCATACTCGCGAACGTTCACACTTGCTTTCATTCACACTTACAGCTAGGCACCCACTATACTGCTCATGCACGCGCCCACTCGCGCTCACCAACACTTGTATCGGTGTCGCAGACCACCACTTTTGATTGCGATCGAGCCAGATTTGGATTGATCTCGATCGGGATCGAGTGCTGCTACACGGTCACTTTCGATCGCCCCCACGGTCAATCCGGATCAAGACAATCGCGATACGTGCATCGCGGTCATAGACTGACGACTATGTATAGCTCTGACAGGTGCAGACTATCAGCAGACGATAACAGCCTTACCCACAATTACACACGAAATAATACCTTCTTGGAAAAAATATACGTTTTGTATTAAACATTTTACACCATATTAGACAAATTTGATAAGTGCTTTGGATCCACTAATGACACCTGATGCGCTTGAGCTCATCAAAATTGATCCGGATTGTTGGACCGTGAAGCAGCAATTATCGCGATCCAGGAAGTGTATCCTGATCGCGCTTGATTGCGATCAAAAGTGGCCGTGTGACACCGGTATTGCTCGCCATTTATGTCATCCCTACTCCTACTCACCGTCACTGACTTTCACTGATACTCGAGTGGGGCTGCAGTACGTTGCTATCGTTTATATTCACGTTCGCCGTCACTTGCTCTTATACTCACGTCCACTCCTTCAGAGGTACGCACACTGAATACTGAGCGGGGAAGAGAACAAAGACAGAACGCAAAGAAGAAGGAGGAGACAGCGCAAATGCCACATTCGCTACAAATATATTGGTAAACGTAGTCTTCAATTGATAAAGCAGCGCACAACCGCGATACAATAAGAAAAGGTGCCTCATATCACGAAAAAAACAACTAACAGCCAAAGACATACTCTTTTTTAGAGTTCAAGTTACGCGTCAATGTTTATGCAAAGCCCGTTAGACAATATAATTCTTCATCGAGCAGCATGACTGTCCTTGTGCAGCATGACTGTTTTTGTGCAGCAAGACTGTTTTTGTGCAGAATACCTGTCTTTGTAGGGCATTTCGCATTTCTGTACGCTGCCTCCCTGTGTACTCTGTGTGAACGCATACTGACGTGCTCAACTGTCGAATTTACAGAGTGAGCGGTACCGATTCCTGTTCCTGTCCCCGTTCAATGAGTCCTTTTCATCGCTCACTCGCACTTTATCGCACGTCTGTGAAATCAATATGGAGCGAGTATGAGTCAGCGTATTGATTAGTGAGTATGACGGCAGTGTACGGTGTACAGTAGTCAAGCGTGCGCAGTAGCCGTGAAGAAATAAGTTGAACGTTCAATGGTGGAGCTACACTTAGGCGGGACTTTCATTTTTAAATTGTTTTAGGAGCCTTTCTTGCGTCTCCTGTACATGCTGCTGAAGATTTCCGGTTCACGTGCCTAGCAACTGTTTCCTTAGAACAACCTTTTTCCATGTTCTTCCATATATTTCTCTTTAGAGCCTGCGACTGCTAGAATTATAAAGAGCAGCGAAAGTTTTGTGATATCGAGGTTAGGGTATGCGGCTAAGTCGCTATAAATTTGCGTCTGAGAAATGTTTAGGGTGTTTCAATTACTTAAGGACGTAAATTGAAGGGTGCCTCTACTTGATCATGTATTGAAGGGTGCCTTATGTACTTCGAACATTGCTAGAACAATGCAATTTGTTTGTTTGTTTGTTTTTTTTCATTTCACAAAGGACTGAGGTCTCCCTTTCTTCCTTTTTAGCTGTTTCGGGTTCTCCTTAAAAGGCCTGAAGATATGCAGGTGATTGCGAAAATTTTCGTGGCACTTTCGCTGTGCCTGCTGCTTTGTTCACCGTCGCAAGAAGGTCCGCCTTTGGGATATACACTGTCAAGGTGAGTAACTTGGCTCGGGTATTGCAGGAAACATGCAGGAGATGTGTTCAAATGTGGGTGAAGAAAGCTCTCGCAGAAACCATTCTAGGATGACTGTGGACGCTAATGAGATCAGCATTGAAGCAATGCAGGGACACGCCGTGTACCCAACGCCAACACACTTCAGGCATGAGGCGTGTACTGCAGTCAGGTTCCACTTCCGCTGTTCTAGTTGAGCATTCTCCGCCATCTAGCGGTGTCATCGCGAAGTGCGTGCATGGCGCGTATTCGAATATATATTCAGATAAGACTGTCTGAATATCTACGACGCGGGTGTGATTCTGCCCAGCCTCGGATAAATTTTAAAGCACTGCCCTTTGTTTTGATGAGCGGCAAATATCTAGTGACCCAAGTTGGCGCAACCATATATAAATACAAGGTGTCTCCCCCAGCGAACACTTTCAAAACATTTTAAAGGTTGCCTGTGGCACATATAGCCCTATTCTAGTTCACGAGCTGTTCTACTCCAAGAGGTGGACCTTACTTGGACCAAAAATTGAAATGCATAATCGACTATTTAACAAGAAATAACCAATTAGGTTTTTAACTAATCACCGTGGGGCCCATATTGCAATTTACAAATTCTATCCGGGGAGTACGCAAGTCGGATCCACTTGGAACGAATTGTCGGGGTGACACCAGTTTGGAGATATTAATTCCCCAAGTTTGCGGAGAAATGCACTGGCGTTTCAATGTATAAAACGACGTTTTCTTAAGAAAGTAACTGGAATGCCACGACAACGACCACATTCTCGAAGCCTAAAGAAGCCCAAGTGAACGTGGTTACGCTGAAGATTGTGCTTAAAAATTAGTTTATCAAAATGCTGCTTGCGAATAGTGTTGTAATGCGGGCTGTTTGGTATGACATCTTGGAATACTGTTAGAGCATACAGATGAGGACGCAAGAAAGCACTTGAAAGGCATGTCTGTGTCTGTATTTTTCGAGTGCCTTTTTGCATTCTCGTCTTTATGCGCTACAATAGTACTCCAAGACCGTTTGCGAGGTCTTCATTTAGCTAGTAATCAAGCACATCTTCGTGACTGTTTATTTGAGATGGAAATTGTTTGGTTATTGTGTGCCATACCCTAACGCTTATTCCTGTTGCCTCATAAGGCGCTCCTTCAGATCACAGAAGAGCGAATACAGTGGACAGTTTCTGACGCCTTTGATCGAGAAGAAAGCCGTCAAATCCGCCAGAGATGCCAGCTTCGCGAAGATGTTCAAGATGAGAGCGAACGCTACTGCATACTCCGGCTTCATCACCGTCGACAAGGAACACCAGTCAAATATGTACTTCATTTATATGCAAGCTCAGGTAAGGAATGCTTCGGACGGCCCAGTCGGGAATTGTACATGGAATTTTACATGTAATTTGTACAATTTGTATCTTTGGGCTTTCGTCTTTTTCAGATTAATCCCGAACGAGCGCCGCTCATGATATACCTGCAAGGAGGTCCCGGCAAGTCGGGCACGTTCGGACAGTTCCTGGAGGTCGGACCCCTGGGCGTCAACTCGGACGGGATCCTCTACCGGAGGCCCCACACCGTCCAAAAGATGTTCAACGTCATCTTCCTAGACCAGCCGGCCGGGTCGGGTTTCAGCTTCACCAAGTCCCCGTTGGGCTACGCGCGCAGCATCGAAGACTGCGTGGCGGGCGTGCGAGAGTTCCTCAGGCAGTTCCTGCTGTTGTTCCCGGAGAACAGGAACCGCGAATTATACCTCGCCGGCGAGAGCTACGGAGGTGAGTTAAGGACGTTGCGCAAAAGACGCGTCGATGCTTACGGCTTCAGGGCCAGCAGCAAAATATATTTAGGGTCAAAACATATTAGCGAAAGCATTAGGAACACTGCATACGAACAAGTCAACAGCATGAGGAAATATTGTGCAGTCTGGAAGATTTATGAACAGAACAGATGCCGGCCAAGGCGAAGAAACACGAAGCCTTGTTCAATATGAGTCTGAATTCATTCACTGTAAATTCAGACTCATTGTTAAGATTAATTCAGTGCTTGAGTGAGTCATAGCCACCGCAGTAGCCTAGTGGTTGTGGGTCGCCCTGCTAAGCATGATGCAAAGGGTTCGATGCCCGCCTCAACGGCCGCAATAACATTCGTGTACCCTGCACGGGAAAAACCTGCAGATGGTCAAAATATTTCCGAGTCCCGAACTGAAGCATGTTTCATAACCCACTGAGCGGTTCTAGGAAGGTAATAATTAACAATAAAATTAATTCTCATCCATTACTCACATTCACAAAGCTATTGCGAACAAGGCTTCCATGTCGGCGCCGAAATTTCTACTGACTGGTAATTTCTTCACAGTGGTCGGCGTCTACGTTGCTTTCTTGGTGATGTATGGCGGCTGGTAAGAAGAGAATCAATCTTTATTGCGGGGTATGATGTTTCGGTGCAAAACTAGAGGCATCGGTATCGGTAGTGGGTTGCTGTCCGGGCTAGTCATTTCAAAGTTCTACGAATTAGCGTTTTTTCCATCGTCATTTTCATCATCACAGGAATTGGTGCAGACGATGGTGCTTTCCAAGCACGACAACAAATATAATTTCGACTTGAAACATCGTGGTGGTGCTGGCTTTAAACAATGCAAGGTAATTAAAATATTGTATGGCGTACAGTGGTGACAGTTACTTTGTAGATAAAACATGACTGCTCCCTCGACCCAACAAAGTAAAATCAAAGCCGCTTCCCTAAAGAAAGCTGGTTGAACGCGAAGCTTTCTCCCTTGCAAACTAAATCAAAGTACAAAGCCAACGACCACGCAAGAAACCCAAGAAATGCTGAGCGACCCGATGCCATGCCTATGTGATATGATTGCTTGTTTAGGATTATATTTTTAACGTTCAAGTTGAATGATGACACATTTGGTTATGTGCATAGCCTTTATTTTAGATCATGTAGCCGTTGATTACACGCACACACTCACACTTTTACGGACGACTCTACACTTGCACAGTATTGCCTTGTGATCGCTTTGGTAGACGGTCAGAAGCTCGGCCGTTGCCGATACACGGGATCGGCCTTACGGGCCCGATCGCGCTCGCACTTACGTTCGCGTACGACAGCCTCTTCTTCTGCCGTGCGCTGCACTCGTGGCCTACCCGTGGTGACGGCCGGGAATGCATTGCGTGATACGCGTAATGCAATGCCGATATATACAGTTCATCTGGGTAGCGTGGCGTTGCAGTTCCCATTGCTCTTATCGGTACAACTGCGAATGTAAACTGGACACCCGTGAGCAAAAGTATACGGACTAGAGCACTGCACGGGCTCGGGCTTACCCGAAAGCCCGAGCCCGGCCCGGCCCACGGGCCGGGCCGGGCCGGGTAGCACAGTTTTTTCACGGGCTCGGGCCGGGCTCGGGCACGGCGTGTGCGTTTTGACTCGGGCCCGGGCCGGGCTCGGGTTTTTTGACGCGGGCCCGGGCCGGGCTCGGGCTTTCTGGTGGTGTGTATGTGACGTGCAGCGAGTTATTCTCGGGTGTCTCAACTCTGAAAAACATTATTTTTTGGTCTCGGGCCGGGTTCGGGCCGGTTACGAGTCGGGCTTGGGCCGGGCTCGGGCCTAAGCTAAAGGGGTGGCGGGCCGGGCCGGGCGGGTAACGTAGATTATTTCCGGGCCCGGGCCGGGCCCGGGTCTCGCCATAAAAGTTTTGATCGGGCTCGGGCGGGCCGCCCAACGTAAAAACGGGCCCGGGCCGGGCCCGGGGTGAAAAAATCGGCCCGTGCAGTGCTCTAATACGGACCACAAGGTTGCCGAAAAAACCAAATTTCTTCGTAATTAACAAGCATAAGCTGGAATTGACGAGTACACTGAGAAGTTCCCAATGCCAAGTTTGGACTGCAGTCCTCAATTTCAAGTTGCGTTCACTGGCAGCGGAAAAAGGGGGCTTTACGCGCAACCCCTGGTCCATATATACTTTTGCTCAGGGGTGTACGTAATATATACGTATGTCGTGCGCCGTTCTATTTTGGTGCCGTTGTTCTATTTTGCGCGCAGATACGCAGCCGTTGTTCTATTGCGTGCGGAGAAGCGCAGATAGTTCCATTGTGTAAGTTGGCTTTCCTGCAGTGCGTTTTTGACGTTCACGGGCAAATCAGTGAGACATAGAACGCTTCGATTTAATAGTTGAGGCGGTTGCCATCTCCTTGAATAGCAGCAAACACGTAGCAGTTGCGGTCACTCGTGCCTGAGGAAGCACTGGTTCTGCTAGTGGGTTGGCTTTGAGTGGTGGGATTTAGCGGGCGGACAACGCAGAGTGTAGCACTCCTTTAGAGAAGGTTCCGATTCAACGCTAATCGCGTTTATCTCGCACACAAAGTCATATATGCTTTTCAAACAAAGACTTGCAACAAACAGAGAAACTTAAAGGGTGTCCTATAAAAAGTTCAAACCGAGACCCCTGCTGCTCGATTAACCACTTGACACACTAACATAAAGCTCATTGCCCAAGACGAGAGCTGTAGCGTTTTCCGAATGCGTCTTCCAGAAGTACGGAATCCCTAGGGCTCTGGATTAAATTTTCTGCCCTGCGATTGCTTGCGCGATGCGTTTTACCCCTATAGGGGGAACCTAGAAAAGGAGTTAACGCTTCGCGCAAGCGGCAATAAATTTCCCCGCACTAATCTGTAAAATGACAAATGTCAGCCGTTTTGCGGAGATTTCCTTGACCCTATAATCGGCGTCCACTTGCTAGCGCTCTTGCGTAGGTCTAAGCGGAAAAAGAAGAAAACCCATTTGGCGCTAGTAAAGTTAAAGAAGCGCAAAAAAAAAATACGACACTGACAAGATTGAACTCCTTTAAATTACTTTATATCATGAACCAACTAGCCCAGCAGCAAGCACGTTGGCTATTCGTTTGACAGCCAACCCTGCGCGACCATAGCTTTGTATTTTTAATGTATTTTACTGCGATTAGTACTCGTTGCCTCCTTCAGGCCCTTTGAGTATATATCTTGCCTCTTACGCCGACGCAGCGAGTCAGGTTGCCTACCAGATTTGGCCATTAGGTATGTACGTGCTCGGGGTGTTGATGCCGTCGTGGTCATTACCTCATCGTCCCCACAGCTTCATCATCCGACTCTCGTCGTGCCATGTCGTCACGCCATCATCGTTATCCCATAGTCGTCATTGCATAATTGTCATCTAATTTTCGTCACGCCATCGTCCTCATACCGCCTTCATCGTTTCATCGACTTTGTTCTTTTGTGATTTTATAATAATCATGCCGTCGTCAGTGTTTCGTGATTATGTCGCCGTTGTCATGGCAGTGTCGTCACTGCGTCGTGATCACAATTCGTTGTAACAGCGTAGAATGGCATTACAATGCACACTCGCCGTCATTTCACTGACCTCACGCCATCGTCGCCACGCGGTAATCGTCATATACCCTCGTCATCACTTCAGAATCACCACCCTGTTGCTGTCACGCCACCGTCGTCATACCACCTTCGTAATTCCCTTACCCTCATTCCTTTTTTTGTCATTCCATCGTCGTCGTTGCATCCCCGTTATAAAATCGTCGTCATGGCGGACTTTGACGAGCGAGAGTCAACAAAGTGGGCTGATCGCGGAGACCGTGAATGTCGCATATAGCCGAAGCAATAGAACTCACGGAATGCCACTACGTTTTCTAAATAAGGGTGCCTTCGGGAATACGGTGTGTCGCAGCATTGCTTGATTGCTATAGACTCAACAACGTCGACAGTTATCGTGAGATTTGTTCTGCGCAATTTTTCTTCTTTTGAGAAACGTTTCTTTACGTGTATCAACCTCGAAGAAGAAGTATACTCAGCAACATAGTAAACGAAACACGCCAGCGCGTGACTTATAAACTTCGGCGGTCGCTTATGGTGCCGCCATTCAGCGGCTTCGAGAAGCTTGACAGACGCTCGAGGGAACTACGGCTGCCGCTTCATCTTTTCTTTGTTTGAGAATGGCTCGCGCGTTGGCGTTGGAGGTTCTTCCGGTTGCCTGCAGATGCGTATACCAGGTGCCGGGCTACACGCTTTACGTCGCTGTCAAAATAAGTACAGGGTGATTAGAAATGCAAGTAGACAACCCAGAATCATACAAAACGAAGAAAAGTTCCGGAAACAGAGGCGGTAAATTTGATGCAAGGAATGCAAACAAATCAGTCGATGAAGCTTTACATAGACTGTGAGTAAATCAGGGAAGTAAATGTTTGCGATACTGCCATGAGTGGACGGGGTCTTGATTTTTCACGCACGACGACTCGGTACATTAGAAAGAAATCTCATGGCATTCAACCACCCATAGCCGTAGATAACGCCCCTCTTTCAGAAGCATTGTGGTTCAAAGCTGCTAGAAGCGTTAACAGAACTGCGGTCTTGATAAGAAAGAGGCACTAGAGTATCGGTGGAAAGTAAGCAGGAACGAAATGGGGCATGGGATCGTTCGAGGCATGGCTAACTTTGCACGATAAAGTAGAGATAGGCAAAATGCTAGATTGCAATAGATATGGTAAAACATAATTAGCTTACGCATATTAGGTTACTGTCTGTCGCCGCTCCGTTTCAAAGCGAATCCGAGTGGAGATCAGCATCATCATCATCATCACCACCACCTTTCACCTCATAAATGCAAACGACGTAGTTAATCCTCTGTCCCTGCCCCTGTTTCGCCCGAACATAAGGGTCGCTACTTTTCTATCTCTGCTTAGCTCGTGGAGCCGTAGCCCTGGCTCACAGCCTCATGACGAATCCGGAACCCGGTCTACCGCTCAAGGTGTCGGGCGTGATTGCGGGGTCCCCAGTCTTCGGCCGCGCCCTAGACCACTTGGACTCTGCGGACACCCTGTACCACTTCGGCATGCTCGATGCCAACGGGCGCGATATGTTCGCACACGCGATGCACCGCATCCGCCAGCTGTGGACCACCAACCGCGCCATGGCGCTTCACCTCCTCAGCAACACGGTCTTCCAGCTACACGCCACCGCCAGTCTCTTCTCGAACCTCACTGGTTACAGTGACCACGGGAGCCTGCTCTATTACCAGAGGCTCCCGGAGGTGGTCCACTACTACCGGTACATGCAGAAACCGCTGTTCAAGAAATCTCTGCACCTGTGCTCGCAGGCTACAGTGAACAGCGCCAGGCTTGTAGTCATGCTGTACCTTGCCGATGACTACACCGTCGACCACCGAGAGAAGGTTGAGTACCTGCTGGACGCTACAAAGATGCTGGTCTTCTCAGGGCAGCTGGACACAGTTATCCCAGCGGTCAAGCAAGAGAAATACTTGCTGTCGCTCAACTGGACGGGGGCAGCGTCACTGAGAAAGGCAGCCAGGAGACCCTTGTATGTGTCCGGACCCGGGTCGAGACTTGTGGGGTATGCCAAGACGACCAAGAGCCTGACATATGTTGCTGTGGCTCGCTCCGGACACCAGGTGCTGCTTGACGCGTCCGAAGCCGTGTATTATATGATTGAACGCTTTGTGAATGGCATCGACATTGTCAACTCCAGGAGAAAGGTGTTGGGTGTGAATTAGCGTTCTTTACATTGCCGCCATTTTTGTGAGTAATAATGCACTTACACGTTCCGGGCCTGATCGACGAATGCCAATAAATCCGATGCAGGAGGACATTGCTTGTGAGACCTTGTGAAAAATTGTAGGTGAGAGATTCAAGGTGCGGCTTAATGATATTACCAAAGGTTTAGATGGGGGATAACATAATTGGCGCAGTCGCCATGAACTAGTATATATATATTGTAAGCACTATTAACGCACTTCGTCCTTTTCATTTGTACATAGCCATCATCACCTTCCCTGTTCTACTACTTCTTCGCGCATGAGCTGGGGCGTTTGCTTTTTGGAATAAAAAGCGCTTGACAGCTCGGTCGGTCTCGGTCTTATAAAGTGGTGGAGGTGCAATATATATATATATATATTTAAACTGGCAAGCGAAGTTAATGTGAAAACTGCATGATTTATTGCGATCATTATCAATAAAGTGCTACGTAGAATATGAACTCGAATAATAAGATACGCGCGCGTATAACAGTGTCGACAGAGAATGCTACATAATTCACTTCATTCCCTAAACCACCATCGCAACTGGCCCTCACGCTCATCGCTGCCGTCGTGCGGCCGAATGAAGGTATATAGAGAAAGCAACAAAAACGTGAAACACAATTAAAAAGTTCAACTAAAGCCTCGTGCTGACTTTATTGGGGCGTTTTTCTGCAGCGTTCCATTGTATAAACATGTTAGAGTTTTGACCTATACACCTGGATACTAAGAGGCCCCTGTTTATTGCGTAAGTCGATTTACCATTTCGTATGTTGTAATAATGTCGGTGCGCGTGTTAGTGATCTCCATTTGTTGGAGTTGCCTACACGTAGAGAAAGAGAACTAGGAAATAAGGTGAGAATATAACCGAAAAAGAAACTATGGACGATTTCTTTCTAGCCGCCGCTTCTCCATCCGCAGGATGTTCCGCATATTTCCAACTAGTGAGATCGGGTTAGCACTTACTTCACCAAATGTTTTGTCCTTTGGCGCCAGTCAATTAGGCGCAAGCCATCGATCAATGATTACTGCTTTACACAAGTTCATTGAAGCGACAGGAAGGTTTCGCTGCTAGGGTACCGACCGTGGGACACTGTTTTTATTTTTTCCTAAATTTATGCGTAGGCCCTCCCAAAATTTCTGAGCGTTTAGTTGCCTAATGCTTCGTTTTGAATGCTTGCCTTTACTCCCTTTTGGTATTCGGTTGGGTGCACTTTTCTATCAACCCAGTGTGACCAATCCACCCTGTGCGTGCGAGCCATGTTTTGAGACAAGTACAACAAGAACACCAAGAACGTTTCGTTGACTACCATACACTACGGAAAGGGAACAGTGCAATAGAAAGAGGAGAGAGACTGGGAGGTAGTGAACGTCTGCATGGACAGTGGATGATTGTGTAGTCGCCGCAGTGCACAGGACAATATCTGTAATGTTAACAGTGGCACAATAAGTGGTCTATGTTTGCTTTGCAGCCGCATAAGTCCCATTTATACAGCGCTGTTTGCCATTCCAATTAGTGCCTAATTAAGGCAGGTACAATTTTCATGAAAGAATAGGCGCTCTATTTCGGAACACTGTCCCTGGCTTCTACTCTGCGATACTATTCGCGACTCGCTACCTATCGGCTGCGCTGAGAAATAGTGGACCCAGGTTCATGTTTGAAGCTAAACAGGGTGTGTTATCGCGGCATGCGTTGAATGCCTCGTAGTTTTCAAATCATCGTGATGCCGCCGCGCTTAAGTCCGAAAATTAAATAAAGGCGGATGTCGAAAGACATTTGTTATGCACTATTATGCGTGTCATCGCGGTGGAAAGACAGCAATGTATGATTTCATCGTTTCAAGAAAGAAGCAGACGACGCGCATCGGAGAGCAACTTGGATAAGAAACTTCCGCATTGGCAAAAGGTGACTGATATTATAGGGGTATCGAAACACTTCCCTCGGGTCCACTTCTTTATTCTTTGCGAGTAGACCATTCCTTTCTTTCTGTTTATTTTAAATATCTTGGTGGCGTTTCAAATCGCGCAGTGTACTTTGTTCATGCAGGAGCTTTGATAAATTAGAGTGATGTATGCTTAAGCTTAATTTCGTGCTTGCTCGGCTATAGTTTTCAGCACTAGCATTAGTGTTACTAATGATTTAAGTAGCAGGAATATTCTCACTAATGTATTGCTTTGTCTGCAGGCATGGTAGCAGGAATGATAACTGCCTCGGAAAGTGTGACGTTGATCATGACACATGGTATCATTTTCATAGCATGCTTTAGTTTAGCAGTACAAGCAGAAGGTGCTGTTTTCTCATTCAACGTGGTGAGTTTCCAGTTGATTTGCTCGCAGGAAATTTACAGTGAACCTCACAATGAGAGTTCCCTCACAAAGAGAACTCTCATTTGTTTCTGTAGCGAGAGCTACACTGGCCGCATTCTCGCCGTTTCGCTGTGGCCGGTGGCCGCACCGCGAGCCGCGCCGTTGTCTAGCAACCGGGTTAGCTGGCAGCGCTACTCGCTGAGCCACCTGGCGTGATCTGATCGAGTTACCATGACGCGGCGACGCGCCGCCGCCGCCGCCACAGTTGTGTTGCATGCGTTCGCCGCTTGCATCTGGCATGACGTCAGAGGAGGAGCCGGTGAAATCACGTTGCAACAGAGGAGGTGCCGGCGTTGCATCGTATATATAGAAGGGGCGGCTTGGTGGGATTCATCGGCAGATATAGAATGTGAGTCGGAGAGACTGAAAGAAGCCAGGCTTCGTCGTCGGAATGAAACCAAGAGGAGGCAGTGAGCCGAGGAGACGGAGGAAGAACGAGCCGCACGCCTCGAAAAGCGTCGTAAGTACGAAGCGGCCAGGCGAGTGGATTCAGATGACTATAGCACCCGAAACGTGTTCAAGTCACTGGACGACCACCCCTTATCCGACAACCCGACAACCCCGACTCACTGACCATCGGGCCGTCCTTGTGGCAATTGAGAAACAACAAGATGATGACTTTCAAAATAAATGCGTTACACTTTTAAAAATGTCTAGTCTTTAATGTAACCATAACTTAACGAGAGGTAATAACCAAACCTAAACACTCAGACGTACAAAGCTACACAATAAAATGTCACCGTAGAGAGAAGCAAGCTAAACATGATTAACTGTAGCTCTCGCTACGCACACCCAGGCATAACTGAGTTAAGCCACAGCCAATTTTTTATACCAAGACACACTGACCAGGCAACATTACAGTTTTTAGCCTCTTTCTATCAGTGTTGAATATCCGTGTTTATCTTTTGAATATATTGTGAGACGCTATTTGTCACACTGTAACACGAGTCTCAGTGTGGAGTTGCCTATGAAGGTCGAAAACAGTCAAGCATCTTACCTGTATAGCAATGGAGCAAGCCCGCGAACAAGTGTTTCCACTTTTCGGAGGCTGGCTACGCACAAATACTTCCTTTCTTTACCCTCCGGCTTGCTTGAAAGGTTTTTGGTCTAAAAAAGAGAGAAAAAAACTTATGATGCAGCTCGCTGGAGAAGCCGAGCGTCGGCACGCACAGCGCAACTATTTCCGCCATTTCGTGACGTAAATCCTTGAGACCGATCAAAATAAGGTCATCAGCAGCAAGGGCTCTTTCGACTTCCACGAAACACCACAATTAGACGCCACAAAAGAAAGACGTGACCACAGCATCAAGCAAAAGAGCCGCTGTGAACCTGGATATGGACAGTGTTGCCAGATCAAGTAGCGGATTCTGGAGTTGCCAACAGGCCACGAAATCGTTCTCAGTGAAGCCCGGTGTAGCTGACCGGCGATAACCTGGTGGGACAAGAAGCTCTCGTCCAGCAAGTACGTTGAGCAGCCACGGCCAGTGTCCTCAAGATCAACGACCTCGATGGTCCAAATAAATGTTTTCTCTCTCTCTTACGAGATACGTGTATATTTACTTGGGCAGTTTTAAATGAAACGCGTTGCACCGTGAACTGAAAAAGATGACAATTATGTCGCTCCCTAAACGGTGCTGTTCAATTTCCCCCGCTCGACTTTATTCCATTTATATTGCTACATGCATACTGCGTGTGTCTTGTGAACGATGCGTGCGAGCGCCCCGACGAAGAAGAACTGCTCCTTTTTCTCGAGCTATCGGCTGAACTGGCCAGCGCTGCAGATGCCTTTTGTAAATATACATTGTAAGTAGTTTCCTGTGCATAAGCCTTCGTTCGCGTAGAATTTTGGAGGAGGCGCGGGATAGTGCTAGGTGCGGGTATAATAATGTCGTATTTACTCAGATGTATTTTATGCTATATATGCCGACAACAGCAGCGTATTTTTTGCCGCTAGACATCTTGATGAAATAATTAGAAAAGTTAACGAACTGTTGGTGATGCTTACGGGTTGATCGCACGTAATGCTTTATAAATTTGTCCAGGGTGTTTCACTTTAGCTGCACCAAATTAAAAAAAAATTGCTTGTGGCGGATAGCACAATTTTAATTCTTGATCTAAACTACTCGATGAGGCGGTCATTACTTCCACAAGAAATCAAAACGCCTAATTAAACAATTAACAAAATTACGCTCAATAACTTTAGAATTAATTATTTTAGGGCAAATCTTTCCATTTACGAATTATAGCCGCAGAGTTCGCAAGGCGTATTCACTTGGAACGAATTTTTATGACTGAACCAGTTTCGAGATATTCATTTTCAAAGTGTCCGACGAAATGCAATGGTGTTCCAGTTACTTATGTGCTTCAATGCATAAAATGGCGTTTTCCTCATAACGTTAACAAAGGCAAAGACAAAGTCTGCCTGGTCACCGGTGTGCAGACTTCGACATGCTGCGTCGGTTCAGCTGAATCCTCCGTGAGTTGAACAGTAAGACGTCCGTTTCACTTGTGATTTTTCGTTCGAAATTGAAGCAGCGCACATTATTTCCTCTTTTGTGTGTGACAGAAATAGTTAGAGATGGTATTAAAGTGATGCTTGCTCTGCCCAATTATGCAGTGCGTCCATAATTGCGTGAAGGGCGAGTATGGAGTGGGTCTGCTAGTTTTGCAATCTATCATAATACACCAGCCGCTACTGAGTGTGCGTCAACAAATACAACGTTCCATAAACGCCCTACGGGTTGACCTTTTAAGCTGTGTACGTTGCGCGTCCGTTCTTAAAGTTGTATTTTCGTAGTAGACATGGAAACTTTGACAGTAGTTTATAGTTTTTGATAGATCAAGCCACAAAGAAAACAATTATACGCGCTGCACGTGTTGTGCACCATGCGACAGATTTGAAGTTTTTGGCGATAACTCTTCGTTAAGTCAAGAGAACTAACTGTCACTCGCAGGAGACTGAACAAAGACGTAGGCTTATGAGTGCCGGTTTTAGTTTTATTGTGTTGACGGCATCCTTGTCACACAAGAGGATAACGGTGGGTTGTCTGATTCAGCAGTACAGACCAGAGAGACGTCCCAATAAGCAGCTTGAGGAGGAAGCCGGTGCCAGCGTCCAATGATGCAATTTTGGACGCTGGAATATCGCATTTCTGGCACTACGTCACACAATGGGCTATGGGTGGCATTCCCCTTGCCACCGTGTCCTATCCATAGCGCCACTTCCTCAAGGACCAGGATAAGTATTCTATAAGAGTCCACCTAGTGGACATGTTCATTTCGTTTGCTGCTGAAGTGCTCATTGGCTGTTGCGCGTGGCTCCTACTGAAGCTCACCCCAGCCCAGCCAATCAGAACTTCAACAGCAGACGAAATGAACATGTCCACTAGGTGGACTCTTACAGAATAGCTCCCCAGTTCCAACCCGGTGCAGCGTCTTCGACCAGAGACCCAGCGTCGCAAGTGACAGCTTCTGCGTCTTCGACCAGAGACGCAGTGTCTCAACGACAGCGTCTCAAAACGCTATTTGTCATGAGTGAAGGATGCGAGAACGCTAATCTTACTACCGTGTGGTGCCGCACCACCGTGTGGTTTTTACCGTTGTGTTTGTCTGCACAATCTTCGATATCAGCCCACGAGAGCAATTAGAGTCGCAAGAAAATTGCGGTTAGTTCCCAGCGAGAACTAAATGCTTCGAAACACGCCGATCCCACCCAATGTTGGAACCGAAATGGCGCAACGCATGCCTTATTTCGCGAGAAAACAGCTGAAGAAGATGACACGAGAAAGAGAGAGAGAGTGATTGAGATGAGGAAAAGGCGCTATTTTCTTCAACTGTTTTGGGAGCATGGCTAAGCGCCTTAGGCAAGGGGAGGGAAGAAATGAGCACTGCTCCCTAAAGGGTTGTAGAAACACAGCCTTGTAGTCTGTAGCTGTAAGCAGCCGGGTTAACGAGGAGGAGAGCAGTGCATGATACTTGCCACTGGAGGAACGTTGGTGAGAGGTGCATTCACAAAGGAGTACGGCATATATTTAAAATAACTAAGGGTTCTCTGCCACTTGCGTCACAGTGGCAAGGGGCACAAACCCACGATTAGCCAAAATGGCCACACACGCCCAGCGGCACATAACCCGTTTAGGATGCCCCGTGACCCGAGGTGTTTATTCGAACACATACACAGCGGCACACTTCTATATAGAGAGCCAAGTTGTGCCCCTGTGATACAAGAGATACAAAATGCAGAAATGTAGTTAGATATGTGCTGTACTTCTCCGGTGCGCACTCCCGTAATCACCACTGTTCCCTCGACAAGCCTCATGCATAGCTTTCATCCCCGTCTCCCACTGTTCATCCACGTCTCCCACTGTGCATCCTCTTGTTTTGGGGCTTGCATCTCGGCAGAACTAGATAGATGTATGGCATTTCATTATCGTCTTCCCTAAAGCTTCGCTGCCCTTACTTTCCCACATTGCATGTGCATATTTTTTTTTACCTGACAGCAAGGGAAGCGTCGATGTCAAATGTTGTATTGTAAAAACCAGTAAGAAATGCAGTCACTCTGTGGGACCTGCGCACAATTAGGCAAGAAGTTCTTAGAGTATATGGAATTCGTTGGCATGAACAAGCCAGTTACTACACGCAATAAAATGCAAATGCGTGTATTACTTAGGCAAACTTTAAGAACATTAAACTTGCTTTAAAAGTGTGAGTTTTTTTCTGTATGAAAGTGACATGCAGCGCCGGTACACAACCTCTGAAAATCTAAACTATAAAACACACTGTGCCAATAGGTCAGTAACTGATGGAAAATGTTGGTCTCCTCAGGCGACTTATGGCGTTGGTCATCATTGACTGTGCAAAAGGTGAAATAGTGTAAAAGCCGATCAAACAATTTTTTATGTTTTAAAAGAAAACTCCGCTAACGTAAAAAGGAAGGGGCTCGAGAGGTAAGCCGTTGGACGTTCTTTGAGAAAACCTGGCACTCAGCAATAGGGTTGTAAAATTTCACGCATGGCTTCATTTCTTGCGAGTATATCCGGCGAAATGTTTCCGTTCTATCTTAACATTCGTCCCCTTCATTTGCTCGCGGCTTCTACTCTAACCGTATTTTAATTTCTCAGTGAGCATCGATGTACCGAATTCCTAGTTAGTGGTCTTCTCCGGCAAAAATGTTTCCAAAGTACCTTCCGTAAGCCTGTTCTGTCTAACATTTAGGGTCTAAAGCTCAGGAAGCTTTTCCATTGCCGGCCAAGATTTTCCAAAGTACATTCTGTAAACAAGAATTCTGTCAAACTTTTGAAGAGTTTAATGCATAGATTTTTTTTTCTATTGCTCAAATCAATTGATCATTTGCCAACAACTAAAGACATGTCCCATTCGGATGGGAGCCGTAGCCTTAACCCACAGTCACTACATCATATACATTAGAAATTACTGCTGACCTTCACGCAAATATCGCATAGAGAGACGCATGCGTTCACGTCGATTTTGTTTTTTCACAGTCAGATCAGCGATGTATATCTTCTTGAGCCCCCTGCTTTTTTTGCTTACAGCAGTCACTCCAGATGTCACAAGCGGAGATGAGAGCGATTAAAAGACGCATGACTGCGAACACCGAAATGAATGACAAGCAAGAAAAGGTCAATGTTAGTCCTACGTGTAACCAGAAGGGGCAAATCATTTCTGACGTCCAAGTCACACATCCGCTGTTAATTCACCCACCTGGCAGGCTTCACATCACCTCTGTTGCTGGCTGGAGGACCATTCTTTGATATATGTACTCCGTTGCTTGGTGACACACGTTGGTGGTGTCGTCATCCTTAACACCAGCCCGCGCTTATATATTTTTTTTTTTCGAAAGAAAAGAAAAGATTACGACTTACGTTGGTATTTGCACAGAAATTGCTGTGCGAATGTCAACGTATGTCGTACTTTTGTTGCAATTATTCCTACGAGGCCGGAGCAATTCCTACTCTAAAATACTATATATATATATATATATATATATATATATATATATATACTGTATCAGTAAACCGACCACCAGTTGAGAGCACCTGTGTTCTTTTGTATGTCTGCGATCCTGTAGTTTTTCTTATAGTGCCAACCTCTCATTTTGGTAAATGATGATAGCACTGCCACTGAGACATACTAGGCGTGCTTTTTAGTCTGATTATCTCCCTTGCCGGAAATTATCTATCACAGATTAGGTATTACCGTGCAAGCACTATCGCATTTTCATGTACAAAAATAACTATATGAGTGAGGGACGTGCTACCATGCGCATTGTTTGAACTCAGGACGTACGAATGAAGATCTATATAAAACACTGAAGCAAAATTAAGGAACTAGAAACTTTCGAATAGTGACATTTTGAATTGAATTATATCAATAGTCTCGCGCAAACAATCTTCCCTATCAAATCAAATATTGAATAGTTCCAACGTCTAAACAATGGGGCATATAAACATGTTTATGGAGTTATGGCCTGCACATACTCGTCTTCGACTTCAATGCCCACCAGCCACTTCGGGATAGCACAAAAATGAGTAGACGCGGAGAAGGTCTTGCCAACGATATGCATCACTATGCTTTATCCACCATCAACGATGGTTGTCCAACTTTTCTTTCAGGCCCATCTTACAGCAGCTGCCAGGATCTTACGTTAGTGTCAAGAGCCCTTCTGCCATCTGTGGGTGGGTGTGCGCATTTAGAAACGCATAGTAGAGACCACATACCGGCTTACAGAATTGAAATTGGTAGTACCCCCTTCTCTCCCGCCAGTTCAGACTACCGCTTGGACTAAAATTAAATAATCTGCAGAGAGTTCTTGTGGTACCTTATCCAATTCATGTGAGGTGGAAATACTTGTAGCGCCCTCCTCCGACAATTTAAGCAGGCTTGCACAATCATCAAGCATAAGAGGAAAAAGAGAATAAAGAGGCACGAGTACGGCAGGGCTGGCAGATAAGTTTCGGAGAACAAACGAGTCTGACGTATTGTCTGGGTGTGCTGTTCCTACAGTGCTGATTCTGAACGTAGACATGCGCTCACCCGACCTTGCACACCACAGACGACCTTGCAACCGCTTCCCGCGCAAGCCAGGTGGACGTGGCAATTGTCCAACTCCGCATGTTGCCATTTTACCGAAACACCGCGGAAGTGTGGTTCGCTTAGCTGGAGGCGTGGTTCCACCTTCAGCGTGGTTCCACCTCCTCTCTGCCACCAGCTGTGGCTCAAGAGGTAGCCGATGCTACTGCCGAGCCACCGGGCGACGTACCCTACCAAAGACTCAAGCGGAAGATTCCGGAACGCGCAATGCCACTCAGGCGCGTACGCCTCCAGCAGCTCCTCACCGGTGAGCAGCTCAGCAACCGGCGGCCTTCACAACTGCTCTGCAGCACCGGGAATCTTTTGGACGAGTGTGACGTCAGAACACACGGCACCATCCTCAAGGAGTTCCCTAAGTGCGCGCCTTAGTTCGTCCGCCTCGTCTTGGCTGCTACGGAAAAGTTGTCCCTTGATCGTCTTGCTGCGTTCGCTGACAACGTCTGTGAGGTGCTCTCTCCGACTGTAACCGCTGTTTCCGAGACCCCAGACAATTCTGCTGAGGAGTGCATCGGCCGACCCACTATTTCCCTGCCCGCTCTTTAGACGCTGACACGTCACCAGAACTCTCCGCGCCCAAGGCGTTGTTCTCCACGCAACGACTCCTCGCGTAACTCGAGTACTTCTCCAATCTACTGGTACTACAGGATGTTTCCGCACAATGCCAGACATGCACTTTGCCTTGCATCTCGTCGGGAAACAGCCAATGGAATTACTGTCGGGGGCCTGTGACCTCGCTCCTCAACCTGGCCGCCTCTTCGTGGTTACGGGTCGAATCTTCGCGACGAGGTTCCCCGAGGACACGGGAGTAGAAGTGAGCGTGCTACTACCAACCAACGTGAATGTCCGGTCCAGGTCCACAGGATGAATGCTACGTGCCACGAACTCATCATTGGTAGCCACGTACGGCCTCATTTCATTGACTACAGACCTGGGCCTGCGACACACTTTTCGATAGCCGACGCTGTCTATCCCGTCCCTAGAATCCGACTTCCCGACACACTTCAGCATGGACGTCAGCATGTGACCTCTTCGCCTTATCGACACCATGACTCGCCTCTACATCTCAGGCATGCTCTGCGACTTCGCGCCATCCAACATACGCGTGCATACCGAGTTCTTTATTTGAAACCTTGCTCGCCAAGTTGCCGCATTTAACGAAACCTTGCAAGTTTACCCAGCCACCTAAGCCTGATGTGACTCATCACATCATTACACGTGGTCCACCTGTCGCTGCCCATCTGTGTCGCCTATTTGTCCAACGATTGGAAATTGTCTAACTAGAATTTTACCACATGCTACAACTGGGCATAACGCGCCCGTCAACCAGCTCTTGGGCCTCGCCACGGCATCTCGTACCCAAGAAGGGCCCGAAAGACTGGCGCCAGTGTGGGGACTACCGTGCCCTCTAATCTCAGGCCATCCACGGTAGCTACCCACGACCTGAAATCCAGGATTTTACATCTAAGCCGGCTGGCTGCACTATCTTTTGTAAAGTGGACCTAGTTAATGCATATCATTAAATAGCCTTTGAGCCTGCAGACATTTATAAGGCGGCCATCACAACCCTTTGGCCCGTTTGAATACGTGAAAAACGTGCAGATGCCTTTTAGACTCGCGTAACTTAGCTCAAATTTTCATACGGCTTATTGCAGTGGTGATGCACGGCGTCCCAACGGTACTTGCCTACATAGATGACATGACATGGAACCAGCAGACCATGAGTGCCACCCGCGTGCATTATTCCAACGGCTGCAGTAGTATGACCTCCTCGTTGTGAATGCTCAGAAATGCGTGTTCGGGCTTCGGAGCGGGAGATCTTAGGCTAACACATATCTTTGCTGAGAAGCCGTCCTCTCTGATCTCACATTGAAGCAGTCAAATCTTTTCCTCAGCCGACAACACTTCGCAAGTGGCGGGAGTTCTTGGGTCTAGTCAATTTCTCTAGGCGTTTCCGAGCTGACTGCACGAAGTTCCTTCAACCACTTGCCGACTTTCTCCGCAAAACAAGCAGCACGTATGCGACGATTCATTTGTCTTCGGAAGCAACGGCCGCATTCACGGCCGTGAATCAATACATCGCATACGTGGTGCTTCTCATTCAGCCAGGACCAGATGCTTCGATTTGAATCGTAGTGGATGCTTCAAGCGTGGCCACCGCTGCTGTACTTAGGCAACTCACCGACTGCGAGTGGCGCCTCCGGAAGTTTTCTCTCAAAAGCTTCAACCTACATGCTACAGCGCTACAGACACGCTACCGCGTCGTCGTCGCGAGCTTCTGACCATCTATTCCATCTCCAATACTTTCGACACTGCTTCGAAGGTCAAATGTTTCGTGTTCTCACAAAGCACAAGCCACTTGTCCGCGTATTTCGAACCGACTCATCAAGGTACGTCGCTCAGGAGCTTCGTGAATTGGCCTACGTGTCTGCATTTACTACCGACAATGGCAGAATAAAGGCGCGGGCCATGATGCTATTGACGCACTCCTCCAGATAGCTGTCATCGGTTCCCCTGCGCAAGGCGTAGACTGGCAAAACTTCTCGACGGCGCAGATTGAAAACGCCGAGTTGCAAGCGCTACTCTTTGCACGACATCTTCCACCTTAGTATCTGAGCTGCGCAGTGATTCGTCGCGCAGAGCTACGTATGGCCTCACATGAACACACACATGCGCAACTGGACTCGCACTTTTATACCCTGCCAATACGCGAAAGGGACGCGTCGCATCAAGTACCGGAGTCGGCGTTACCTGATACCGAGCAACATTTCCACCATGTGCACATCGACGTGGTTGGACCAGTTACTCCGTCATACAGTTGTTGCAGCTGTGTACTAATAATTGTGGACCGTTCCTTGTGTTGGCCTGAGGCCGTGGCCATAGAAGACATCACTGCCGAATCCGTTGCCGAAGCCGGTCATGTCCGCCGGGGTATCGCACTTCGGCTATCCCGAGGCTGTTGTGACGACAGATCGCAGGCGGTAGTTTGAATCCGCCCTATTTACGTCCCTCGATCATCTCCTTGGCAGGACTCACTGCTGAACCACGGATCCCTAACTCTGCGCCAACGGCATGGTCGAGCAGCTACATCTCCAGCTGAAGGCGATGTAGCCGCTGGTCAACCCTGTGTATGGTCAACCCGGCGCCGGTCAACCCTATGTACGGGGTCAACCCCACTGGTCAACCCTTTGTTTACGGTCAAGGCGTCCATGACGCCTCGACCGTGAACACAGGGTTGACCATGTTCCTACTGTAATGCTCAATGTGCGAGTGGTCTGTCGCAATAAACTAGGCTGTTCGGCAGCCTACCTCGTTTTCGGTGCTCCGTTTCGGCTTCCTAGTGACTTCGTTTCCTCCAACGAAGCACCACCCCTGCCAAAACGGCTAGCTCCAGTGCCTCCAGCATTGCGTGCAGTTACAACGCCCTCTCCTTGCATATCAGAACATAGCATCTTTGTGCATCCTGACCTCACGTCTTCCAATGTAGTCTTTCTCCGGCGTAGTGCCCTGAAGAAAAACCTGAAAGCTTCGTGCACGCTCTGATATACGCATCAGGATTTCAATGGGACACGTCTGAAAGATCCCCGCTCCAACTGTATAAGGCACTATTCGTGGCTCACCTGTGATAAAGGTCGCCTGTACTTACGGATATGTGACCTTCCTGCCTATGTACCTTTGAAAGTCTACAAGCTCAAGCGTTGCGTGGCTATCTTTAAACATTCACTCTATAATTTTAATGGTAAAAGGCAACTGACAAATATGAAAATATGGTTATATAAAATTTAGAGCATAAGCAGTTGAGATTTCCAGGGTCGAGGATATGCGGAAAAATAAAGTTTTCATAAATAGAAAAACTACGGCACTACAGTCTAAACCAATTTTCGTCTTAAAAATGTTATGAAAGTAACCCGAAGCCTTCGTATCTAACACGTGCTAAATTATTTCTTACAGTGACATGTGTCCAGAGGACGCGTGCATGACCTAAAACAACACTGAAAAGCACAGTCAAGCTTTAAGAAAAAAAAAAAACATTGTGAATTCAGCTTACCAGGCGAACAATAATGGCCAAAAATCATGAGCCATTCGACTCTGTGAAGGTGGAATGGAAGCTGTTTAGCACTCAACAAAGAGGTGACACAGAATTTTGAACAAAGGTACGAACACATTTATTGTCTTGATTGGGGGTCAATCGTGTGGACGACGGGACCGCCGCCCCCGAGTGCCGAAGGAAACTAGACACGCGTGACGTTTCGACGGGACCGCCACCATGGGAGTGCGGAAGGAAATGAAACTAGATACGCAAGCGCTCGGAACGCCGACAAAGAGAGACGGGTGCGAACCTAGACATGGCCGATGCGGGACGCACAGCGGAAAAAAGTGGCAAATCTTTGAGAAACATTTATTTTCTACCTGAGAGCCTACTGATCTTTGAAATGGTGCCTAGTGACAAGTAATCTACTCAAAATGCATATCCAAGTAATGACGCGTATAAGCTTTTGCATGGAATCAAATGATCTTGCATCAAATTTGGGATCTGAGCTTTTGCACACGCAGAACAAAAATGCACGGAACCCTAGCCATAAACAGCTTCATTCCAAAAAGACGCTGTTAATGAATGTGGCCAACGATCCTTTGCAGCTTCATGGCACATGCGGTCTTGAGGAGCCGATTGGTTCAATAACCAAAATGTGATGCTGCCTGTGTTTACGGTCTGTTATTGCGATAGCAATTATATGGACACTCCAAAGCAGATTTCTGCCGTCGGCGTCGCCGTCGTAGTCGCCGCCCCCGTCGCCGTGAGGTTCCGTATGACGTCAATGGAGATGAAATCGTCGCCGTGCGCCGAACGCTGTATGTGCGAGTGAAAGGGCGCGAGGGGCGCGCGCTTTCACGGGGAGTGAACGCACGGCGGAGAACAAACGTGCGTTCTGCGCCGTGCTCCCTTAAGGGCTGCAGAAGTAGGCGCCTCTTTCCTCCTTTACAATCACCATATATGTAGAGCAAACGCGCCTTCTTCCGACACGCGAAAGGCCGTGGGGGGGGGGGGGGGGGGGGAGGGAGCCGACGTTTAGCTGCGGCATCAAGTGCCTATTTATATCAGAGGCTCCGGCAACAGTCACCAACGCCGCACGCATTTTGTGTGAACGCGGGCAAAACGCCGTCGACAACAGTTCTGCGTGTTGCCGGTGCTGCTGCCTGTCCAAGTTTATACAGCTGATAAAGCTACTATCCTTACTCCGTATAGCTCTCTACAAATTTGCTATCGCAATTGATGAAGCCTTTCAGGTGAAACTGCGACAACCTTTACTTGATATTCATTCTGTTCGCGGCCATGGCTAACCCACTTTTTTCGTCCTGTCCCACAAGGTCCGCCATTTGGGCAGCGCAAAATTCACTGACAAGTCCGCCAGGACGGATCACCAGTGGTTCAGTCTAGTTATGCTTGGAGTAGGCGTCCTGTGTCCGTTGCTGAATAACATCAATTATATCGACTACAACTCGAGATTGCTTGATATTAATGGTCGTGCTATGCCTGTGGAACCGTTTCATTATGTTTAGCGTTTCGTAGTGGAGGGAGTATTCCTGTGGCTGCTATAATGTCGCGGAACGCTTTCTGTGGCAATGAGCGGAAAGCTACGGAGGTGGAGCTTCTGCGCATGTGTGACTGCATGCGCCAAGCATTCTGGCAGCTTTTGTCAACGGTTTTGGTTTATTCAAAGAGCTACTAAATCAGCGTAGCTTCTACATGCGGCGATTTCTCATTAGCCCCAAACTCGGAAGAGAAAAGTAAAAAAATCTGTCAACTTTAACACTGAATGTTGTATTTTGTTTTATTTTGCTGTTGTTTATAAGAGGTTTACGTTTTATCTTCCCCAGCTTAGACACGCGGGGACGAAAATGTTATAATTTTTTTAGGAGCGCTCTCGCTTTGCGCACTTTGCATCCATATTGCTTCCCTTTCATTGCTACAGAAATTTTTCCGCGAGTATTGAATCCTGACTCAGACTATCCTCAATTAGTGTCTGAATGACGAAGGCATTTTGTTTAAGGCGGTGACTGGCTATATACAAACACTATAGAAGCATCGCAAGAGCTCGAAGGTCCCAGGAAGTTCTGGATTACTGGCTGTATGTGCGTGAAACAGCACCCAGTTCAAGAAGCTATCCACGCTAGTTCATCGAGGACACTGCAGATGGCGCTGGGCTCAAAGTATCAAGTAAAGAGTATTGGTGTAAGAAAAGCAGGAAAGATATTGATAGCACCGGAGTCATTGCAAGTGTAGTTAATGGTAGAGGGTTAGTAGGTGATAGAGGTTTTAAATACGAATATTGAGATCGATACCAGGCATTCAAAACGCTATATTGTGATCTATGTAATAGAACCTGATTAAACTGAGCAGGCTAGAATATTATTTCTCCCCATTCCGCTTCAAAGAGGATGCAAATGAACATCATCGTCATAATGGACGAGTTTATCACTGGGATATTTATTCTTTATTAAAACGAACTCACTAGGGTTTGTGCTCCACAGCACACATCTGTTTATCTACACAGCTGAGCTGGACGTTGTAATTAATGAGAGTCCATCATTGTTGAACGGCGCTCTTAATATTGAACGCGGCAGAAGGAATGTCCTTCAGTGGCGTATGTTACTCCTTAGCACTGGGTTGGCGCGTCATGTAAAACTACGAAGGTGGTTTCAAATAGTGTGGCTCGTCGTTCATTGAAGCACGACACAGCATGCGACCCTGTTTGAGTCAGAAGACACGATTCTCAAAGCGGCGAGAGGCAACCCCGGGAGCCGAACAAGTAGGAGCTTCGCTTATGTAGACGATCACGTTCGAATGTTTCTGCGATATATTTATTACAATATATATGGGCTTATACTGTCCAATTCTATACTTGTCGCGTTCGCTCACTTCGCGCTGTCGTGTTTTCGGATTCAACAACCGCCAGTTCGGCCAGACTTTTCTACCTCGGAAAAACAACTCCACCTGCTGCAGCTGCTGCTTAACGCACGCCGCCTGAGATCAAAATTAAATCCACAAAACATCGCACAATGGGAGATTGTGTGCCGACCACTACTGCCTTTGTTTGGTTGGTTCGATCACCGCAGTACAGTTATTCCTTGTGCGTAAGCCATATACTATTGCGTGACACTTGAATAGGGCCAAGGCGTGCTAAAAATAAACGGTTATGTTGCCGTTTCTATTGTTAAGCCAGAACCTAACGAAATACCATGAAAAAAGTGTCAAAAAATAATTTGCTTGTGGAACAATCTCTAAGCATGTCGTTGAGGCTAGAAGCAACAAAGTGTGGAAGGCTGAACAAGACGAGTTTACATCCGCGAACAAAGTTTTGAGGGCCACAACTTCCAAAACAATAAATAATAATGTACCCTACAGGAAATGATAGTTGCCTACACGTTTCCAGACGTATTCATTTTATTAATGAAAGCGCACATGATTCGTCGAACGTAACACATTCATTATTTTGAACAACTTTTGTTATGCTATGTATGCTGTGCTTTTATGAGCTTGTGTTGTGCTTCTGTTATGAAAGCTTTATGGAAGCCACTGATACCAACTGGCTCAAATTACAATCCAACGGGCTCAAAAATGAGCAACTGGCTTCACTATCGACTAGAAATGCAAAAGAACTTTATTGTATGGAAGCATTCATGTCTATAGAGGTTGTGCAACATGCTTCCGTAGGCTAAAAAGCACCCTTTGTTGAAAATGGCATAGTGAATGATAAGGGCGGAAAACACACAGACCTTCCGTCGTACAAACGTCATCCCAAACAGAAAAACAACCCATCTATAGAACTGCTTGGCTGCATGCGATAACCTTCACAGCCAGTGACCCCGGAACAAAAAAAATAACCTTCGCACCGTCGTTGGTCCTGCTTCTTGTGCAATAAAATTGCGGAACTGTGTTTTGTCCTTTCCGCATTCGTAATACAGCACTTTCTCATCATCCACGGGATCAGCCGATGTTAACTGCTTTGAATGATCGTTCCTGTCTCCAAGGACCACATCGACTAAGGGGCATTCGGTATCCCCCAAACCTAAGGCACCTTACACCGATGTGAGCTGTAGTTTTCTTTGTAAGGGTGGCTTGCCACCAAGCCGGCCTAGCTTGACTTATTTCTGGTTCCGGCTCGCGAATCTTCGAAATCCGGGGATATGCTTCCTGTGACGAAGGAACAATACAAACATGTCGTTGTCTTGTGCACGAATTCGACTTCACCTCGTTTCCCGCGAAACCGACGCGGCAGTCGCCGGAGCTTGCTCGATTCGGTTGGTGTAAATCTGGAAAAAAGAACCCGATGTGCACGCTGCTGCAGGCAAGTTTTACGATGAATTGCTGCATTGTCGCTGTGTTGATTCTGGTTTCGAGGAACGCACTTGCCGGTTATTTCGAAACCACCTGCAACAGTGACCTCCTGACTTTGTAGACGGCGCTTGCTGTGAACAGGAGGTTTCCCTTACGGAGTTACGGTATATGCTTTGCGGTAATGCTATTCACTTCTTGGGGTTGGAGCGCTGCGAAACTACGCGTTCAAATCACGCGGTTCGAGAAATCTTGTCGTTATGATAACGGTCACGCAGTTCCTTGCTTTTACAACGGTTCGCGGTTCTACCACGGCCGCTCCATAACGAGCATCGCGCCAGTTAAGCTCACGTGGCGGAGTCGCTCTCTCCGTTCCCCCAACAAAGGCCAAAGTGGTTGTCTGGTGACGTTTTCTACGAGCTAATGTTAAAAGTGTACAAAAGAAAGTCAGGGAAACAGACGGTAAATTGAGTACAAATGACGGAAACCAAACTACGGGGGCACCTAAGTAATTCCTATGATATGTATATGCGACAGCATGACTTGTCGCTGAGTGTGTCGTTGAGTGTGTCGTTGAGTTGGGTGCTGTGGCGAAATGTTGCTGAGTTTAGTGCTGCTGTGTTATGTTTCCGAGTGTAACGTTTCCTATATGTGAGGTCGTAACAACACACGACGACAAACCGGCCGCATTGCGATCTCTCAGCTGAATTTATTTGCGGAGTTCTCATTAAACTAATGTTTCATGCAATGCGCCATGCTGTTGGCGCTACATTTCTTCATCGCGTTCGTAGCCCAACTCAAGCTTCACACATCTTGATGTGTGAATCAAGATTTTTTTTTTCATGTTTGTAACCCCCCTGCTATAACGCTTTCGGGCTAAGTGGGGATATGTCTGAATAGAGAAAAAAACCTCATACTCTGGGGGGATGTCGTAGTCGTCGTCTCACGGGTAACTGAATGGCGTTGCATCTTATCCGTCGTCGTTACCGTGGCATCCGGCGACGCGAAAGGCAGAGCAAGCGACTATAGCTCACCGTGATCACTCCGCAATCGCACGCTCGATCCTCTACTGAATCGCCCACCATGCAGAACCCAACCACGTGCACGAGCTCGAAGATATTAATCACTGTCGCCTGTTCCAACTGTGACGCAATGCAACGGTGGCGCAGCGATTAGCGCGCTCGGCTACGGAGCGGTAGCATTGACGGTGGGGCAGAGGCCCAAATCCTCACCGTGGCCACTTTTCAATAGCGGAGCTGTTTAAGCCGACCGTCAGTCCGTAACGCGTTAACAATAAACATCGCTGAGCGGTGAGTCACCGGAGTTGCCTAGCAACCACCTCGCGGAGCGGCGTGTGCTTCGCCTCCTCTCCGTGCCATGCACATGTTGCCTTGACATGGGACGTTAAGGAGAGGGAAGGAGAGCATGCGTGCGGAGTGCGCTAAGCTCGCGATAGAGAAAGAGAAAATGAGAGAGAGAGAGAGAAACAGAAATAAATTGTAGCAGCACCAACGAGGCAACGCGCAGAGCTGCTGCCGACGCCGTCCGTGCTTCCCCGTTTCCCTGCGTTCGCGCCGAACGCACGTGGTGTCCGTGACTGCAGCAGGCGCCTCTGGCGGCGGCTCGGCAGGCTCCGACCAGCCGCGCCCCAGCAAGTGTGGAGGCGCAGCTTGGCCGTGACGTCATCGGGGAGCTAAAGCTCGGAGCCGCCGCGGCGGCGGCAGCACTGTCGTTGACTTAGTGGTGAGTACATGTACCCTTGACATGGGATGACCAAAGAAGATCCGAACACCCGAAGAAGAAGCCGCTCATGTTGAAGTGCATCGCGCGGCCAAGCGAGAATCTGCGCGTCGGCGGCGAGCCGATTCGGCATACCGTACCTAGCAGCGCTTAGCATTTCGTAGCAAAACGTAGCCAAGCCTAGTAAAATCTGGAAGAAGCTAGGTCGACCACCAGCTCCGCTGCTTACTCTAGCCTTGCACACTAGTGCAAGCTGCCCGCGCTTTGCTTTTTTTAGTAAGATGAAGATGACGTAATTTGTGTGCAGTTCTTCTGCTACTGCATTCTGATGACGGCAGGGTCGCAGAATGAGCCCAGTAATGTTCTCACAGTAAAATACAGACGATTGAGATTTACAAGTACGGCAAGAAAGAAATAAGGAGGGAAAATCTGTACGATGGCACAAATGGCAGTGCATTGCTAGTTGCGGCCCGAGCTGGCTGCTTCAGGACCAAAACATACCAGAACCAATATTTGCAGCAGGCTGAGGCATGTATTTGTAACAGTAAACGTCCAGAAATGACTCAGCACATCGTAATGCAATGCCGAGATATTGACCCAGTGAGACCCGTAGGTAACGTACGCCTTCCAGAAGCATAAATATTTCTACAGGCGCCGTTGCCACGACAATCGCGTTGTTGTTGCGAAGTTTTCGCTCAGCTGCCAATAACAAAAAGACCGGCCGAACCGCGGTCGGCAGACTGGTTTTATCGGCATCGGTGGCACGAAAGCCTGTCACAATACGACGAAACGCTGCCTTTGGTCGCCATGACGGCTGTGGCCGCCTAGTACGACAGAATGTCTTTCAGCAACGTAGTCTACCAACTAGTTGGCCGATCATTGGCGCCGGCATCTTGTCGACCTCGGAGTCGTGTCGGCCCAGTGTGACTAGGCCTTAGGACGGTGTTTACTGGTGCACTATAGACTATTTTACGCACTCTCAGAATTTTTTCCATTTGCCAAGTCAACTGTGCTAGCTAAAGAATGAACTTTCTGACGCAGGCTTTCACAAAGGCGAAACGCACCGTATGAAATAGCTGCACGAGTGTTTGCGTTAGGAATTGTTATTCGACCTTTTGGCCTCCTTTTTCGACTTATGGAACGATCTATTCACTCGTCCACAATAGACTATACCATTCCAACTAACAAATAAATTCTGGACACCACATGCGACGCGTGCAAGAAACGATAGACTTTTCTTTCTTGAAATATATAAAACGCGCACAGCTCAGAAGATTATTTGGACACTAGCGTTGTTCGGTCGTTAGTTAGCCAAGGATGCGGTTTTATACAGGCACACTAGTGTTTCTAATTCCAACTTTAGCTTGGGCGCGACCTAAGTCCAATGGTGGGAGCAAGGGGCACGGAGGGCCTGTCCAGCAAAGGTAAGTGGACATTGCAGGCAACCGTAGAGAAATCTATCTTTTCTACCATTTATATAGTTTCGAAGTACCAACCTGCAAAACTTCACTTCACTTGGGCAACAGGGATTTCTCGCAAGTGAGTTGGTGATGAGCAAGTTATATCGCGCGTAACAAGTTCATATATAGTAATACTATTTCATGCTATGACATCTGTAGAATAAAATCAGAGGTATTATTGATACCTTTATGCAATAATCAATTGGTAGTCAAACGTTACAAATATGACTATGCCTCTGTGCAGCTTTATGATCACTTACTGAAGTTTCAGAGCTTAAGCTAGGGTACGTACTACCTGAACTTGGTTTACCACGTGCTTAAATTGTAGTATACCCAGTATACCCAGTATGGGGCCTCACCTATTTTAACGCGACAGCGTTAAGGGCCCTGTGTCGCCGGAAATCCGGCGTCATCGTCGGCGTGGGCATCGGCGTCCGTG
The DNA here is from genome assembly GCF_013339745.2 of Dermacentor silvarum. NCBI lineage: Eukaryota > Metazoa > Arthropoda > Arachnida > Ixodida > Ixodidae > Dermacentor > Dermacentor silvarum. The sequence continues at coordinate 67,728,872 of NC_051163.1, forward strand.
GCGGAGAAAATCATCCCGAACCGCCACGACCACAGGCCCTCCACTAACGTGGAGGGCCTGTGTGGCGCAATGCGTTAACGAACAAAAATGGAATTTCTCAAAGTAAAATCCCTCAGAAAAATCGTAAATTAAGACTTAGCTACAATCTACAGACATGATAGCGTCGGATTATAATTTGAATGTACGTGAAAACATAATTCTGTTACGATGAAACTCAAACACAAACCCCTTTTCCAGCATTTCTACCATAACAGCGGCGGGCTCGGGTAGGTTACTTTTGAAAACCCCATCCAGATGGTGCTCGCCTCCATGGCAGCGTAAAACGGTAGCTGCGCACAGAGTGGAACATGGAAAAAAATGAAAGCTGCAGCTTCCGGGAAGCCTGACCAGCATTCAGGGATCTTTGAATGCTAAAGCGTCCTCCAAATTTTGGACACGCGTGCGCCTCGGAGCAACCGCCAACAATTAATAAAGCTATGAACAAAGGTCCTAGGGCGTTCACATTTTGATATAGGACGGCTTATATTGCCCCTGTAAAAATGTCTCCCGAGTAATGCATTTGTGTATAAAAGTGAAGCCGACTTTAAGGGGATCGGTGTAAGCTTGGTCTTTGTAAGCTGGCTTTCCCACGTTATCGGTTGCAGTTAAGCCTACTCATAAAGAAAAATGCGATGCTAACTCGGCCCGATAACGCTATCGCATTCCACTCTTAAAGCCGAAGCTTAAGCGTCCCCCATTTTTTATTAGGGTTTCTAGCGTAAATATTTACCCTGCAGATTTGTAGCCAATGCTTTGCATTGGGAAGCAAACCTGAGCGCCTTTCACCAACAAATTTTAAACTCGACCAATGCTGACGCAATTGGAGAGCATGATCTTATTTGAGTTAAATTCGCGGATCTTCATAAAACATCGCAATATGGGAACGCCTATAAGCCAGCATACTACGATAAGAAATAAATTTTGAAAATGTACTGATATAAAAAATTTAAAAAAATTAAAATTATATTATGGGGTTTTACGCGCCAAAACCAGTTCTGATTATGAGGCACGCCGTAGTGGGGGACTCCGGAAATTTGGACCACCTGAGGTTCTTTAACGTGCACCTAAATCTAAGTACACCGGTGTTTTCGCATTTCGCCCCCATCGAAATGCGGCCGCCGTGGCCGGGATTCGATCCCGCGACCTCGTGCTCAGAAGCCCGATATAAAAAAAATTGAGCGCATGATCAAAGTATAAAAATTTTTGTTAGAATGTTCTATAACATATGATTTTTAAATATTTTGCAGAATTATTTGAACGTAGCCTCACGGTTCGTGGTAACTCGTTGGGTAGCCCCACGCTAATGGCTAGGTGCGGGCTCAGAAGACAAAGCTTGACTAAAATATCAGCTGTTTCGACCGAAGGGCGAATCGCTGAATTTACGTTTAGCGTTGCGTTTGAACTCCGGACAGTGTCCTTACAATGTAATGTGCGGATGCGACAATGAAATGTAATACACAATGTAATATGCAGGTGCGACATATGTGGGTACGCCAACCAACATTTCTGGCAACCTTAAAGGCGTCAATACGCCGTGTGGGGCCCGTAATGGCATCGCACAAACACCAATGCGCAGCTTTTAAAGAGCACCGCCAGTAAAATGACATTATTTTCCAACTTTGAGCAGTAATATTTTCATGCGCTTCTTGATGGTCAGAAGGCTCAGGGTGAAGGCACGCGGTGTGAATGAAATGTTTCATGATTGTCGTTGCACGCTGCAATTGTAAAAAAAAAAAAAAAATTCGAGGAATAATTCAGTCAAGAATGTGGACCTGAAGGAGTGTGCTGGGCTGGGCTGATTGGTACATCATTAGGACAGGAACAAACAGCACTTGGACGGGACGAAGGGAGGACGACAGACAAGGCGCTATATAGACCTGGTTTGAGAAACTTTAGTGGCTGAATAGATTATCTACTTTGCATATACAGCATAGGTAAAAATATAGCATACGTATGCATAAATACACGCGGAACAATATGGCGACGGTGAAAATTCGTCTGTAGTGTCCATATCATCCCTATCGCAGTAAGATGACAAAACTTATCCGCAGAACTCGTGGAAGCACTATCCAGGGGCGGATACTTCAAGGGTGGTGGCAGTGAATGTGCAAGAAAGGCGGGAGAAACAGGGCCCCCTTTCTGAATCCACCCATGATCTGGCTACAGAGCGTTTCCTAGATAAGAATTATTGTGATGAAAAAGACGAATCGAAACCAACGTTCCGCGTCAGGATAGGTTGTCTGATTTTGTGTTCTGCTCTAGCGTAGTAGGCAGCCATGGAAATAATGTTATGGCCCTGCTCCAATTTGGAACATATGTGCGAAAGCGGGTGTTCCGCAAAGTAAGCATGCACTGAAAATTTCACATGTGCGGGAAATTATGAGCTAGTGTTATTATGGAGCGCAAGTTCAAAACTACGTGATTTCGAGAGGTGCAGGTTTACATGTCCACAGGTGCCCCTCCTGAAGAGGTTGCACAATTAGTGAAGTGGGCAATTTCTGTTTCGTGGACTTGCCATACACAAACGTAAAGCTCTCCGAACGTTTCTATAGAATGCAGCTACACTGGAATCACCCTCAATTTTGTATGCCTAATTAGGAATTTAAGGGGTCTTGAGATTGGTTTAAAAATTTACATGGCATTGGCTATATGGACTATAGAGGCTGACCCGTTGGACTAGATGTTGACTGCACAAAAGCGACGTCCGTAATATTTACGAGCTTGTTACAACTAAATAGACAAATTGCGGCCGTGAATTCAAACCTCAGGTATTAAAGTAGAATGTGTTTAAGGAAATTTTGTTCGCGGTTCTCGCAGTACCGAAACACTGCTGCGTACTGTACGCCTACTCCACAATCTGGCAGAAGAAAGGGGTATAACAAAAAGTATGCATTTCATTAGACCACAGGCCTTTTAATTCCATCACCTGGTCTGTACTGCGCTGCTCCCAATGTGCACTCTGTATTGAATGTGTCTGCCAGGTAGCTCTTTGAGCTACGAAATGTGCTCCAACCATGGACTATAGTGTACATCCTTCGCTACGAAGTCTTTTAGGATTTTTTTATGCGAGACCCTGGTCCGAACGACATACTTTATTTATTTGTGTTGTGTGTTTTGTGTGTTATGTACATGTGTTATGTCCTGTGCCTTAACTAGCATGCAAGGCGCGCCACCAGGCAAACCTCTCAAGTTTTTAATAAACAACCTTTTTGTCTCTTTCACACGAACAGGGCGTTAATCACTATAATTTTTTAACAATTACCCACCTTACAATGACACGTTGCGCCATCTATTCTCACGGATAAGTTTGCATGGCAGTGATGGGGAAGCTACGGAGACAAATCGTGCAGAGGAGTGCTTCTGAAATAATACCACATATTCGTCCGCGTTAGTTTAACCAGGGGAACAGATAACATCAACATGTTATCTGCCACAGCGAAATAAGAGAAAATACACCGCTGAGTGCGGAATTATATTTTTTTTCTGCTTTTCTCATTCGTGTGTGGGCAAACGCGAAAGCGTCGCAGCTGAAAGCTATGCTGGTTCAGTATCTGTTCGATACCAAAATGACCAAAAGCTCTGTCAAGCGCTGTCGTAATACTTGACGCAGTAACACATATATGTACCCCCAGTAGGTTTCCCTTTACCGGCACAGAAAGTTTTTCGCGAGTGAAGTAACACTATGGGGGGAGGGGGGGGGGGGGCAGCCCCAACCGAAATTAGTCAGCCAACTAACCGCAATGGGTTGCGGCAAGGCAAGGTATGCATCGCATTGCCATCCACCCGAGAACCACACGAAGCTACAAAGGAAACTCATGTAGGTTTGTAATTATCATCGGCCGCCAGGCGGATACATCGTTCGCCTTAAATATTTCCGCAGGATGGATTTGGTATAGATAATATCAAGCGACTGTAGGCGGTGCGCTTCCGAACACGCCGCAATCGCCACGTAAAATGAGCATATGCGTACCTCGACACCATGTTACAGCATGCCACTAATTCACTCACCACCATAACTTAATGACTGCAGCCGAAATCGAGTAACGAGCGAGTGCTCCCCCTCCCCCTCAACAGTCGCTTTATCACAAAAGCGATCAGCCGTCATTCCCCAACCTCCGCGACCCGCCGGTGCAACAGCATTCTTTATTTACGAGATGCAGGTATTTGCCACAAAAAATGGATGGGTCTCCGACTCTTGAAGGAAAAGTCAAGCGCCGGCTTGTCGAGAACAATATCATCCTACTGTTCATTTGATGACATCCCACACTGAAGTCGCCCGCGTTCTTTTTTTGGAATTCGATAGATAAGCTGTAAAGATAAACAGAGCTAGACTATTGATATCTTGAGAGGTTAGCTTAGCAGCAGGTTTGGCACACTACTACTGGCTAGATGATGAAATACGAAATAAAGGTAATGAGAGGAGAAAGAAAAAAACACACCCACAATTATACATAAGAGAGGGGAAAATCCACAACCACGAAAAGTTATTTACACAGCCTCATTGAGGCCTGTATTCGTATTTGGCGAGAATGCTTTAAGCACCTAAGCGTAGCGAAGTTCAGAGCCACGAGACTACCACGGTCTGAGAACGTCACGCGGTTGAAGCGCCATGTTTAGCCGCCAGTTTTGAGAATTCCTCAAGAGCATCTTTGCTGTTGTCAAGCGTCTGCAATAAAAAAAGTGGACCAAGTCCTCGTCAGCACCTTTCCTAGGACACAATGACACGCTCGCAAAAAACGATATTTGAATAAAGCAGCGGCAGAGCAAAGAAAAAAAATTTTTTGATCACGCATGTTAGTCAACATTTGTACTTTAAAGAAACGTAAACTCCAAGACAATCCCGTTTCAAACACACCATGTGTTCTTTCCAGCCCGGTTTTCGATGATCTACTGCTGCCCGCCACAAATGACAAAATATACCAGGAGAAACTCAACGAAATGAGAAATGCCAGCCGTGTGACTCTGCCAACTCCGTGCGAGACTCTGGAAGCGTATTCTGGATTCATCCCTGTCGACGATGGCAACCACTCTACGTATTTGTTCTTCTTGCACATCAAGTCGCAGGCAAGCTATATCTTAAATGAACGATTTGTTTCTGTTTAGCTACTCGCAGAGTACCTTAAATGAAGGCCCGCGTTGCTCAAGTAGGCGGGATCTTGTGTATTATGCGGAAAATGTTCGGGGTATTACATCAGGACACCAAGTTAGCAGCGTGGGACGCTGTGAAGTTACCCAAGATTTCCTAGCTATTTTGTGGCAACTTTGTCTTACAGATTTATTCACATGATGTGTCCCGCTGTATGAGCCATAGGGCCTTTTTACCTTCTTTGTAAATGTAGGCTTACTATGGAAGACTTTGCAATGTTATTATTTTCCGTTATTGTTCTTGATAAAATCTGGCGCCGTCGGTGGGAAGCGTGAATTATAGACGCGATTTCTTGTCTCGGTAGACGTATAAATCGCTTGTAATTCGCGCTTTCCACCCCTGGCACCCCACAAAGAATGGCGTTCCAAAAAAAAAAATGCTGCTGACACTATATAGCACACGTCGCTATAGGCACTAAACACTTACAAAGAAGGTGAAAGTGGTTGTACTAAAGTTTCATTAAAATGAGACCGAGGGCGCTTTCTCCTATTCAGGCAGCAATTCATGGCAGAGTGATTTTCATTGAAGGGAAATGTGTTATATCAATATATCAATATTTCAGAAACAGTGGGAACAATTCCAAAGAGGGCTTTGTTACATTTCAGCACATGCAGACTGCGATTCGGACATGTTTATTCAATAAAAGTACTGCATAAGTGTAGTGTCGGCGAATTGAAATACACTCCCAACTCGGCAACGAGCCCGACATGAAAACTGCTCCAACTCCATTCGGCATTTAACACTGTAATGGAACTGCATTATCCAAGATTGCCAGTTTGTTCATTCGGAAGAGAATCTCTCCACCTAAAATATGTGTTTCTTCCTTGACAATTAGGTATTTCGTATACACACAATAAACAATAATATATACATATAAGGCAACAGGCCCTTTTCGGTAGAGTAAGTTATATCAGATGGAGCGGCTCTTTCGTTAACAGGGCGCATTTGCATGTGAACTCCCTTGCATACACTTAGGTAAATTTTGCAATGTCCACTGAGCTTCCTCACTCAAGACATACCGGACATTTGTCTGTAATGAAAAGTGAGTATGACTAGCACACACACAGTACAGAGTTCTGTCTTATATTTGGCATGAACGACAAATTAAAGTTTCCCACAAGTTGTTAAATTTTGTGTAACTGGGACATAGCCCTTACAATGTGACTTCAATGCAGCGTAGCAATCTTACGGATGCGTGCTTTCTTTTTATTTAAAATTTGTACAGATCGATGCAGATAAGAAGCCGCTTCTTCTGTGGCTGCAAGGGGGTCCTGGGAAATCTGCGCTCCACGGCCAGTTCCTTGAGAATGGCCCTCTTGGCATTGATGCGGGTGGTACGTTGTACCGTAGAAGGCACAGTCTCCTAAATAAGTTCAACATTATCTATTTGGACCAACCAGCCGGATCCGGATACAGCTTTGACAGAAAGAGCGAATACCCGTCGACACTCGAACAGGCTTCCACTCACGGCATCAAATTTCTCAGGCGGTTTCTGAGGATTTACTCCGAGTACAAGGGAAGAGATTTCTTCATCGCTGGAGAATCCTATGGAGGTAAGACATATTTCCTATATTCGCTCGATTATCGCTTTAAAATCAGCAATATACTTTCACGCCAGATTCATAAGTAAGTGATGAATAAACCAATACAAATACCAAATACCAATGAAGCATCAATAGCAGCCCAAATATGCATACGCGTAAACGTACGCGTAGCCTACGGCTATGTAGCGTACAATTCGCAGGAATAGAACAGTGGAACTGTCTGTCACTGTTAGGGTCAAATCAAGTCAAACTGTAATCCAACATTCGGGACGCTGAGGGCCGAACAGGGAGAGAGACAGAGAGAGAATAAACTTTTATTCACAAAGGCAAGGTAATTCTTCCTCGCTGGGTGGGGCCATCAGTGCAAGTCCTCATTGCCTTGCACGACCCTGCGAGCCCGCTGGACCAGCTGTTGCTGTTCTTGCCGGCCTAAGCTGAGCAGTGCAGACTACCAAGAGGAAGGGGTGGGGTTGGGGATAGGAGGAACACCCCGTGGACTAGAGCATTCCCACGTAGAATGATAGACTGTTGGTTTGGATCCACAGTAGGGGCAGTAGGAAGGGTATAGAGTTGGATGAAGGAGATGAAGCATATAGAGGCATGAATTAGTCAGCAGTTGCCGCCAAGCGACGGCATCTGCTCTGTTAACTGAAGGATGGGCAGGAGGATACGTATAACGTCTCCGTCGGTAGTACTCCAGCATTGCGTTGTAGTTTAGTGGTTCTGTCGGTGCGTTGTCTCAATTGGACAGCTCTTCCTACGGAACCCGGCCGGTCAGACCTCGGGCAACCGCATGAACGCGTTCATTTCCATGGAGAGAGGCATGTCCAGGAGTACAGACGATGCGCACCGTACGTAAAGTGGACGGCGAGACAGAAAACAGGATATTGTGAGTATGTGCAGCCACAAGTCCCTGCGCGAATGCACGGCAAGCAGCCTGTGAGTCTGTCCCTATGGTGACAGGGGCGTCCTGTGACGGTAATGTCGAGGCGTGGACAATGGCCAGAGCAATAGGTCCCTCCTCTGCCGAACCACAGCCGGTACAATGGTCCTATTCCGGCTAATCATACACTTCCGGTTCGACATAGCCGTAGACAACATAATCTTTTGTTATATATATATATATATATATATATATATATATATAGTTCACGAAATAGAAGCACGTAGAAAAAGCATATAACAGGAATTTACTGACGTTGCGGCCGGGGTCCCGCCTTCCTCAAGAGTATATATATCTCCATATAATATATATACATATATATATATATATTTATTTTGGGCGGCACAGGCAAGTACAAAAATCGCAGCCATTCCACTATGTGAATGTGGGCTACCAGCGGAGCTGTAAAAGGACTACACTATGATCACTACACGCACCACACGGCAATCGTGCTGTCGCGTGTGGTCACTGTTTGCAATCACCGATATGTCGTTTTCACACCCCAATCGGTCACACACACGACAACTGAAGCCAAACGTCTTGCCCACGAAGTCTCTTCGGACACCGCGAATTCTCACTGCTGTACTTATCAGCCTTCCGAGCATGGTACTTCCATCGTTGCGCCGCATTATTCGCTTCGCGACACCCGTGTTCCTGTCGAGCCCGCCGCTTACGGGCAACCTCTCGGGCACGATCCTCGATGCTGCTCGTCGCTCGTTTACTAGCTTTCCTCTTGCTATGCCAGGTGTCAGCACATGCCGTATACTGGTTTGCTCCGCCACGACCGCTGGCTCTGCCACCCTATATAGGGTGGCGTGATGTATTATTGCGTGGTTTCTAAGCTTTCCTCTTGCTACGCCAGTTGTCAGCACATGCTATACTGGTTCCCTTTGCCTCCTCATAGAGGCCGCTGGGGTTTTGAGGTAAGGACATCGAAAATTCAATGAAAGGATAGACATACACGGCTCCGTTGTAAAATTGTACAGAGACCATGGACAATGATTGTCAATGTCAGCCCCAACGAACAAGCATGCAAATGAGTGAGCGAGAGACCGAACGTGCAAATGAACCAGCGAGCGAGCAAGCGAGCGAACGAACGAACACCAGTAGGTCTAGCTCGGCAATCCGCCCTCCGCTTCTCCTCGCCCCTCGCTGCAGCTCGGATGCGCAAGAGCACGTGCATATTCTGTCGGTGCCTTTGTGTTCCTGGTAAGACCACCGGCGATCAACCGCCTACCGCCGCCACCACGAAAACGGGGGAAAGCTGCGAGAAGTGGACTCGCCTTAAATGCCTTGTCATACAATGAATCCACCACGAAGTGCTATCTCCGTGCGAAATTGAAGGGGGGGGGGGGGGGCGAATGAGCCTGCGCTCTCGCCGAATGGACGTCCGCGAGAGGAGAAACAATATAATCACCGTCAGGCACAAGTGGAGCGGGGGAGAGGAGGACGCAGGTCATGGCTTGCGGGGGGAGTCGAATGGGGGGGGGGGGGGGGGAGTCTGTACACGAGCCGCTTCTATTTACGCAACATGTGGCCCACAATGCATAACAGAGAACTTCCTGTAGAGCGCGAAAGAGAAGAACGACCGACACGTACGCTGCAGGGCTGAACCCCTCAGAAGACGCCCTCTGTCCATATTTATTCTTTCTTGGCTCTCTGTGAGCACGAGGCGAGGCGGGCGCTACAGGCTTATCCACGGTATACCACTAGTTCAAAGGGAGGTTCCTGGTAAATCGTAAACGAAGCACAGTAGGAATAAACAGGCATTTTTTCACAAAAAAAAAACATTGCGACAGTAACGGCCATAAAAATTCAGCGATAATTGCTAACACTACAGTAAGGTGAAACTCAACAAAAGTTTGGTAATTAATTACAATAATGAACCTTCTGTGACTGCGTAATCGAAGTCATTTAGTATTGCAGGCGTATACCCACTGCCAATTACGTGAAATAACTACCGTATTTCTGGGAAATTTCGGAGTCAAATGCCTGGAAACTGGTGGTTGCCTCTGGGAACCTATAGTATGTGGCATAGCCTGAGCACTTAATATATCTTGAGTACCACATTTACATTCTCCTTGTTGACTAGATATCGTCTAATGTGCGATTTAGACCGACGCGAATAATGTATGGGCAATAAAGCAACCTATCTATCCCTGCTCCAAAGTTCGCAATATTGTATGTTATTAGATACACCATCTCGTACGTATCTACTTTTCTTTCTTTCAAAGTGGCAACCACTTCACCTTACTTTTAATTGGGAACTTGAAAGAACACCAGTTGTTCCTCTTTACTTAAAACAACATATCTAATTTACTAACACTTTCGAGGCGGACACCATTTTAGCCAAGCTGGCTAGAACGGTAGCTTTTGTGGCCTTATAACTACACCTTCGCCATGTTTATAAACATAATTTAGACAATGTGGAGAGCAGTGTCTCCTATCGACACCCATGCCTCTTACGCATGTAAAAATTGCCTCCTACAAATTCATTAGTATATACCGTATGCATGTAGAGACGTGTGGGGTTTTGTAAAAGCATGTGAATACCTACATTTTTTTCAGTAGAAACGTTAAAATGTGCGTTTGCTTGTTTTTTTTTTTCATTTACAGCAAGGTCAGCTATTGGCCTGGCGCAGAGAATGCTGGCACAACCACAGAAGGTTTCTTTGAGCTTGAAGGGAGTGATGCTTGGCGTTGGCTTTGTCTTCCCGCTTTTGGACATCATCAACTCGACCGATTACCTCTACTGCTCAGGCCTGCTAGACGAACAAGGCCGTACTAGGTTTGCTCAGCAATTTGACAAAATGGAGTATCTGGTCAAGGCACGAAAATTCAAAGAGGCTGCTGGATTTCTGAGCCAAACGGTCCTCAACATGCATCCGGTTGAAACGAAAAGCTTGTTCGAGAAGCTGACGGGCTTTCAGCACCACGGAAGCATCGTGAAACCTCTCAGAGCGAGAGAATTTGATAAGTACGTTGAGTACGCAAACAGTGAACATTTCAAGAAGCTGATTCACGTTGATTCTGCCAGAACCCTCGACTCCGCAAGGTCTCAAGTCACAATGAAGTTAGCTGTAGGAGACTTCTTCGTTGACAAGACGCCAACCTTGGTGGACGTACTGGACAATGTTCGCGTCCTGTTTTACACAGCACAGCTGGACGCCGTATTCCCGGCCACTAACATGGAGCGTTCCTTTGCGAAGTTGCAGTGGCGAGGCGCAGAAATGTTCAAGAAAGCCCTTCGGAAGCCTTGGTACAAAACAGGCAGTACCTATAAGGTACCTGTGGGTTACGAGAAAATGGCAGGTGCAGTAATGTACAACAGCGTGCTCTTCGGCGGCCATCACGTGTCATTCGATCAGTCGGAGGCTGTGAGCGATTTGTACGACCGGTTTTTAAAGTTTACTGCAATGCCGGCTCCGCCTGAGCCGGGAAAGAAATGTGGCACCAGCAAGCAGCCTTGCTAATCCGGCACCATTTCATAATGTCAATGTGCCCTTATGAACCACAGAAACGCTGGTTCAAACATGGTCTTAGAGTAACTGTGTTTGGGCACTGAATAAACATATATATTTCTTGGCACAGTGTGAATTTCTGGTCAGTTTGGTAGACTGAACATGTTACCTGAATGCTCAATATCGCGAAAACCTGAATGACTATTGGTTTATTAGGAAGCGGAAAGAAAAGTGTTACTAGGTAGAATAATCAGTGGCAATGAAAGTCATAGTAACAGCTTAAAAGTTAGATCTGCGGCCTCATCTCGTGACCACAAGGACGCGAGCTCAATTCCTGGCCGGAGGAGGAATCAACTTTCTTTTATCAATTTGGGAGCAAATGTATTTTTACGTGGTCAAATGCAGAAATTCTCGTGCACTTAATTTATAGGTGCCCCTCAGGGAACTTCAGGTGGTAAAAAGTAAACCGGAGCCGTCAACAAGGGCATTCTGCATAACCCACTGTGCGGTTTCACGATGTTGAACTCCAGAAAAGGTGTACGATCGACTTGTTTATTATAAGGCCATAGATCTCCCAATCTAAAACTCGTTAGAAGGATCTCTGCGAAAAAGCGCACGTCCCATTATTCGTAGACTTTGTGTCCATGGGCTCAGTAAATTTGATGAAAGAGGTCATGGAGGTTGCGGGATCGAATCCCGGCCATGGCGGCCGCATTTCGATGGGGGCGAAATGGGAAAACACCCGTGTATACTTAGGTACACCATTACAAAAAAAAAAAAAAAAACAACAGCGCCGCGATACTCTTACCAGCAAGCATCTCGAGAGCTGTGCGATGCAAAGGAGATATGATTGCACTAATGTGTGGCTGAAGCTGAAGCGCGTTTTATTATGCCATGCATCTAGCGGCAACTAAAGGTAATAATCAAACTACAGTTCTGTCACAATGTCACAGAACCATATATCAAGATGCTAATGTTGTATAGTTTAAAGGTGTCATTGTTCATTTGTATTTGTATGTTTCTCCCTGCTCATTTGGCCGGCCGCCATTGTGGTCTCATACCGGAAGCGCACGTTCATCTCTCTATGAGACCTTACTGGTGCGGCTGTCCCCCGCTGTCATGTGAATGTAGCGTCGTCCTTCTCGCGTGTCAGCGAGCGGGCAAAAGTGGTGCTTGTCTGGCGTTCTCTAAAGAAGCCAAAATTTGCTTCAATTTAGGAGCCACTCCCTCTCATACGCAAAAATAAAAAAAAACAAAAAACAAAATCGTAGCTTGCACTGGAAGCGCAATGCTAAAGAGACAGCAGAGCTGATTAGCACCTAGCTAGTCCTGGCTTTTGAGCTAGGCTAAGCACTACCAAGTCATGCCCAGCATTTCCCGGAATTGATTGATTATTGATCGATTATATATTAGCGATTATTGGCTATCGATAGGCTATCACAAGGATTTGGCCATGTAATTGGGCTAAGCTAAGCACTACCAAGTCATCCTCAGCCTTTCCCGGAATTCGTTGATTATTTGTCGATTATTGGTTATCTCTTGATTCGCTATCGATTAGCTATTTCAAGGTATTGGGCACGTATTTGGGCTAGGCTAAGACTACAGTCATCCCCAACATTTCAAGGAATTTATTGATTATTGATTGAATATAGATTAGCTATTGATTGACTATCAATTGCCTATCGATGACTGACTAAGCTTAAGTAGTCCAAACCGTGCTTATCTAGACTTAGCCAGGCTCAACTTCGCTAGTTCACAGGGGTATGTGCCATTGCGCTTGGACCCATTCTGCACTGCCGCCAGGATCGGCCCACATTTTTTGGATTCAGCAAACACATGACGCCGGCTTAAACAGCTCCACTGTCAAAAAAAAAAACAAAAAAAAAACACGGCAGCAATACATTCCGTTCCAGTGTACGCACAGTAAGTCTTATTAAAAAGGATCTCTCTCGCCCTACAGAATAGTTATTGGACCTGGTCGTCTCTTTCATTCTGTCGGTCGTCGGGCTTTTACAGTACTCCAGCGTGCGCCCACGTGCGCCGTTCAGCCTGCTCCTGCTTTAAGTGGGTGTCGCGTTTCAGGAGAAGATGAAACAAACGCGACCACAGGGAACATTGATACACAAGAAAATAATAGAATTATGGGGTACGTATACGTAATCAATCACCATAATACATACGCTTTTAGTTTTTGGGCAAATATACGTCTATGTTTTATACCACAGCGTAAATTGCCTGCAGTGGTAGCGGGCGCTTTCTACCACAATGAACCGTGGTGACAATTTATGCCAGAACATGGCTCACCACAATATTCTCCGATGTATGTTCATTGTTTTTGTGGCTTGCTTTTAGTCTGTAACGGCACGCATGCAGTATAGATCACGGACCAATGAATTGCTGGCTGCTGTATGACTAGGGTAGGGCAAAAGCTCGTGCAAGATATAAACTTCTTTTTGACATTGCAAAATCAAAGATCCCTACTGGTACCAATCCAATCAATCTAGACCAACCAGCACACTATATTGTACAAGTTAGTCCCGGTGGAAAACAACAGATCAGGATCGTAATAAGACACAAAAATCACTAAACTTCCAATCCATGCAACAGGTCCCCTGAGCCACGGATTGCAATTTTTTATAAATTACAATATAAAAGTTACAAGACATTTGGCGTTGCAGTCACCTTTAAAGTAGACGCTTTGACACTGTAACCTCTAGCCGCGACGGATGTTAAGAAAAAGGAACTTGAAAACGGGGGTACCAGCGAATACACAAGGACGCGTACACAAGGAAAAAGGCGTTGTCAACGTAACCGCATTGAAGAACAAGCAAGGTAAGCCTAGATTCAAGGGCTCATCTGCTGTTGCAGTAAAAGTTGAAAGTTTTCGCAAACAATGAATGTAGTATTTTTTGCCCTGTGAAAGTTTGTCCCCCTTTGTTCAATTTTGGTTGCTTCAGCTCGTGCTACTAAGACTTGCGCCAAAGTGAAGTTTGAGTAAGTGCTGCTTTGGAAACATCGTTCGTCGAATAGTTGTCAGCAATTGGGCGTCTCTGAGAAATGCCAATTACAATCTATATTTCTTCAATTTCAGCTAGTGTCGAGCAGATTTATGGTGGTAGGAAGTCTAGTCGCGCTTTTGCACTGTTCCATATTCTTCAATCTTTCATACTATGCACGCACACCTGCGTATCGTCTATGAAAACAGCTTTAGGCCTTCCACCTCTCTGATCACGCAGGAAGCTTCTTCATTTAGTTCCTTTTCATAAAATCTATCACTATCTGCAATTAAAACATTATCTTCTTTTGAAGCCATCCTACGTATCAAGCGGATTTTATCACCAACAGAAAGTTTATGTTCCCTTCTCCCGCACAAAGTTCTTCTATGATTACTTTATTCCAAGTACCTCAAATGAGTGGAACAACCTGCCCACCTCTATTGCCCCAGTTACCGAAGTAATTGCATTTAAAGCTGCATTTGAACGTTATTTATACAACAAGCAGCCGAATTATCTTGCCCTGTTCACTGTGGGTATTGTTCCCCACTCCCTTCTGTATAACGCATTCGGGCCTTGAAGGTATTGAAATAAATAAATAAATAAAATATTGTACTTAGTCACCCATAAACATGTTTACTCTCACCGAGCTAACTGTGTCTTGACGTCTCCGATTTCCCTGTTCATCTGTCACAAACCTACAAAAAGTGCAGTACGGTATCTACAGTGTTCACAATTGCCTCCGACGAAAAATTGCAATTGTTCTGATACCTTTCGGCACCCTGTTGCTCTCTGACCAGAAAAAAAACAAGTGTTTAATATGCAATGTGTCGAGAACTGCATGTCGTCTTCCATACTTCCTATGCACGAAGCTTACATAAAGGCAGAGAATGGTGTGTCCAGTCTGTATAACTGCTTCTGCGAAATGCTTAGCGCCACTGCATAACAATTGGTCTTCCGAACTCCGGCAGGTTTTTCGGAGTTAAAAATAACTTCTGTCTTAAAAACAAGTGTGCCTACCCATACACTGCAGCCTGCACCTCGCTCTACAGGGAGTTTGGAGCTTTAGCAAGAGTATCCCGTATTTATTTACATTTTCTGGTAAAAGCCCGGTCGGCATTTCATAAGGGCTGGGGGGGGGGGGGGGGGGGGGGCAATACAATAAGTAACACAACTTGATAGCAATGAAGCAAAGAAAATACAACACCACTAAACAAAAATCAATGAAGTAAACAAAATGAGCACAGCAGACGATATAGTGCACTGGCACTGCTATATGCGAGGCCATGTAAAATTGTGAAAGTCTTGGTAATATTTAAAATTTATAGTTTTATAAAATCTTTCAGACACTTTTTAAGATCCGGCATGTTCAGTATTACTTGCGACGTCAGTCGGGAGGAGATTCCATTGACAAGGTCCATTGACAAGATTCCATTGACAATGGCAAGGAGAAGCGGAGAGTGACGAAAGCGATCAGTAAGGGTGAAGATAGGTTCTACTTTGCTTTTGAGTCACGAGGACACACGATTGGCTGATTTGATATGTAATGTGGCGCCTGACGCGTACTTGAGATAAGGCTTGTGAAAAAAGCACAGAAGTGTGAGTAGTCTGCGGTTATCGAACAGCAGAGACAGATTAACTGCCTAGTTACGTTACGCTTGATGTTCGTGAGCATTGTTCTTGAATGAAGCGAGCAGCTTTATTTTGGCGGTAGGCCTAATGTGAGTTCCAAATGATGGATGCGTATTCCATTTTAAAGTACATTAAAGTAGGGCAAGTAAGAAGTTTAGTGATGGAGTTAGCCAAATGCAAAGTGCTCCTTGCGAAGCGAAGTGTTGCCATACCTTGCTAACTAACGTGGTCTATTTGTGGACGACAGTACGCGATAAGCTTATAGGCGCATTAGTAAGAGTTGTAGAGTCGAACGCCTACACAACAGAATGCTTTCGCTCCCCAAAATCATTCATTATACAGGTCACTTTGGTGTAAACGTTGCACGCTGCACCACTCGCAATAAAACCGGGAAAGAATTTCTCATACGTTATACAGGTCATTTCATTTTAGAGGCGTTCACTGCAGGTGCATAACATGGGATTGGCTGCTCTCGTAAATCTGGTGGCTTTTGCTTTGGGACGTTACTTACATTAGGCAATTCATTACACTTTTTAACAAGCTTGACCAAATCAAACTGCAAGTGAGTTGGCTTACACGGTACTAGTAATTTGGCTATAGATCAGCAAATCGTCGCCAAATAATTTGACTGTGGAACATAGTCCACCACTATAATATTGTTATTGCAAATTGAAAACAAAATAGGCCTAAACATGGAGTCCTGCATTACTCCAGATTTTACGCGCATATTTTTGGAGACGAATATTTACTGAGAATAGATTGGTAGCGGTCAGGTAAAACAGTGTTATTCCACGTATAAATTCCCCGTTTTTATGGTGAAGCCTGTGAGTTGGTGAATTAGGTGCAAGTGAGGAACTCTGCCAAAAACGTTCAGGAATTTATTCAATATAACGAACTAGTAAGAAACACACGGGACGGATAGAACGACATCGACAACACGAGCCTTGCGTTAGTCCACAAATACTACAGCCATTTCATGCATAGAATGAACATCGTGATGCCGGTCAGCAAATAATTCGAACATTACGTTTTGCAGAAAATCTGTGCTGGTTGACAAAAAAAAATGTCACAGTTTCGCCCTAAGGGCGAAGCAATGAATGCGATAGCAACACAGCAATGTCATACGAAGTAAGGTGAGCGGCTTTGGTAGCAACAACACGCAGAACTGTTGTCGACGCCATCGGCGTTTTGCCCGCGTTAGCTCAAAATGCGTGCGGCGTTGGTGACTGTTGCTGGAGCCTCTCATATAAATAGGCACTTGGTGCCGCAGCTAAACGTCGGCTCCCTTCCCTCCCCCTCCCCCACGGCCTCTCGCGCGTCTGAAGAAGGCGCGTTTGCTCTACATATATGGTGATTGTAAAGGAGAAACGAGACGCCTAATTCTGCAGCCCTTAAGCGAGCACGGCGCAGAACGCGCGTTTGTTCTCCGCCGTGCGTTCACTCCCCGTGAAAGACGCGCCCCTCGCGCCCTTTCACTCGCACATACAGCGTTCGGCGCGCGGCGACGATTTCATCTCCAAATGACGTCATACGGAACCTCACGGCGACGGCGACGGCGACGCCGACGGCAGAAATCTGCTTTTGAGTGTCCATATAATTGCTATCGCAATAAAATGCATTGTACGTGCTTTTAGATATGTCGATGATTTTTTAGTCCTTTTAATGCTCAGCGCTGGTGACAAACTGGAAACAATTGTAGGCAAGATTTTAACGTTTTTCGAAGCTTCATACCGGTATCTTAAGGTCATCTAGGAACTTTTGGAAGATAAGCTTTTTATATTTCTGAATCTGCTTTTAACATTTCAAGATGATGGGCATGTATCTTGGTGTTGCAGTCCAAGGTCTAACAAAGCGATTCTTCCCTAAGAATTCTCCCATTCGAAGCTTGTGAAGCGAGGCATAGTTTCTTTGTGCTTCACGAATGAGGCTTTCATTGAGAGCTGCGTCCACTGCATGCAGGGCAGTTTTAATGCGCAGGTGGCCAGGTTAACTTCGGAAGGATACCCGGCCTCACTGTTGACGGCTGTTTCGAAAACATTGTTCATAAAAATAAAGAAAAAAATGACCGCCCCTTCTACTCCGTGAAGATGGTCGAACAGCGAAGCTGTGTTAGTTACACTGAGTGTTACGAGTGTTACATGTGCATATGATGCACATGATGCCCATTGCGTAAACACAAGTAAACACAGATCTACAACAGGTACTTATATTGTAACTTTGCGAGGCGAAAAGAGGCAGCGACTTCCGACGCTACTCAACGAGTGTCCAGTTCTCTGGTTGAAACCTGCGGAGCCGCCGCCAGAGGCATCGGATGTAGTCACGGACACCGTGCGCGTTCGGCGCGAACGCGGGGAAACGCGGATGGCGTCTGTAGCAGCTCTACGCTTTGCGCGTTATCAGAAAGAGCACGCCGCTCAGAAACACATTCTCTTATCGGCTCTCCTCCTCGCGCCCAGCCCGGCCTCTCATTGGTCGCCTACTCGCCCCAGCGCACGGCCTCTCATTGGTCGCTTCCTCCCCGGGCGCGGCCCTCATCCTCTCCTGATCACGTGACCTGCGTGACTCCAAAGAAAAGGTTGATTACAGTGTACCTATTCTAGTACACTGTAGGTTGATTAAGAACAGCTGCGCTGTTAAAAAGAAACATGGGGAGGCAGCGGGAACCGTCAAAAAACTCACAATAAAGGAATGTTTATTTGCATGGCGTCCCTCACAATCTAAAGCGTGTGGCGACAAGGAGTGCCCTAACAGTGGTGCTCTACACACTGTGTAAAGTAGTCAAGTTGTGCAACCACATTTCACAGAAAGAGAAAGAAGCAAACAGTGGTTGTGGTAAAAAAGTTGTCGCAGTTTCACCTGAAAGGTGAAGCATCAATTGCGATAGCAAATTTGTAGAGAGATATACGGAGTAATGATATTAGCTTTATCAGCTGTATAAACTTGGACATGCAGCAGCACCGGCAACGCGCCGAACTGTTGTCGACGCCGTCGGCATTTTGCCCGCGTTCGCTCAAAATGCGTGCGGCGTTGGTGACTGTTGCCGGAGCCTCTGATATAAATAGGCACTTGGTGCCGCAGCTAAACGTCGCCTCCCTTCCCTCCCCCTTCCCCCCCTCCCCCACGGCCTCTCGCGCATCGGAAGAAGGCGCGTTTGCTCTACATATATGGTGATTGTAAAGGAGGAAAGAGACGCCTACTTCTGCAGCCCTTAAGGAAGCACGGCGCAGAACGCGCGTTTGTTCTCCGCCGTGCGTTCACTCCCCGTGAAAGAGCGCGTCCCTCGCGCCCTTTCACTCGCACATACAGCGTTCGGCGGCGCGCGGCCACGATTTCATCTCCATTGACGTCATACGGAACCTCACGGCGACGGCGACGCCGACGGCAGAAATCTGCTTTTGAGTGTCCATATAATTGCTATCGCAATAAAAAAGAAGTTATGACCCGCCGTGGTTGCTCAGTGGCTATGGTGTTGGGCTGCTGAGCACGAGGTCGCGGGACCGAAACCCGGCCACGGCGGCCGCATTTCGATGGGGGCGAAATGCCAAAGCACCCGTGCACTTAGATTTAGGTGCACGTTGAAGAACCCCAAGTGGTAAAAACTATTCCGGAGTCCACCACTACGGCGTGTCTCATAAGCAGATCGTGGTTTTGACACGTAAAACCACATAATTTACATTTAATAAAAATAAGTTATGATCTGCCAGAAAACTTCCGGACAGTGGATGAAATTATGTAGTACGAGAAGTTTGCAAAATATCCTGGCTAATGAAATAGGTCTGTAATTCGGTGTTTAGATGGATCACCGAATTTAAACATGAGAAATGTGAGCTACTTTGGCACTTTGAGGAACACACACCATGTCATTAGATTGCTGAAATATGGGAGCTAATATGTGTCAGTTTAGGCTTTTTTGAGGCTTTTAGGGCATATGCCCTCAGATTGAGCCGATGAGTTAGCCGGAAGACTGTTTATGCAAGATTTTTTTCTTTCGGAAGTAACAATGGAAGCCTTAAGGTTATTTGGTAGTATTGGTACTGGACTCTTCTTCCTAAAAACAGAGGGGGAAAAAGCAATAAATTTACCCGTGACCTGTTGCCGAGAAAGGAGGTCATCCTTGTTGAATAATGACACCGATAAATTTCAAGTATAAGTTGTGTCAATAATTTGCTTTTTGTTATTTTGCGCTGTGTAAAATGCCGCTGAAAATGTTGTCTTCGGCTGCTGTTATTTCAGTCCTGCATACTGCGCATTTTCACAATATAGCGTCTCCAACCTTCCGCAGAGATTTACATTTTTAGCTTTTAAATACGAGGAATTTTTCATGCAACACCTTACGGGCACCGTAAGCCATATTCTTGGCGTCGAAGCGGTTATTTGGACAGGGGTAGGGAAATAAGCTTGATATGAACGTCTTTAACTACCCAACATATTCACTCCAGTCCGCCACAAAAGGCCAACAGCATTCAGAAGGTCGCTGTCCGTTCTACCTTTCTTACAGTTTTTTCTTTCTCTCTCGCAACGTGCTCGCAATATAGAAAGGTGTTTTTGCTAAAGATACGTTTCTCCTGGAATTTTTTTCTTTACTTTCTGACATTTTGTTTTCGTTCTGACTGCACAAAATACCTGTTCGTTGGCACACAATAGACGATCGCGAACAGTATGCAAAAGTTCTTATACTTTTTTACAGTCAACCTGCGTCGCAAGCAGTGAGCTCTGGAGCTCTTTCCACAGATGCTCAAAGAGGCACGCTCCGGTTAACGAATTCTACATTAGGTTTGTCCGCTCTCTGGTTTAGGAGCGATGAAACTGCCCAGAGCCACCGCAGTCTTTTTAATTTCAACTCTAGCCTGGACGCAATGCATGTCAAATGGTGGAACCAAGGTGCAAGGCGCGCTGCCCCAGCAAAGGTATGGCACAAACTATCCCAACGTTACAGGAGACGGTAAACCAATCGCCGAAAGCTTCATATTGCAAGGTCATTTCTAAACATTCTTGTAGAGTTTGCCTGTAAGTTCATTCAGCAAGTAGCAATGTCTCCCGAAGCGCTAGGTAATACGCTTGATATAACGCATAATAATCTGCTACGCCGTGATGCCGCTTTGAACTTCAGCATTAGTTGAAAGACGCTACGCAATTTCAACCATATTTCGCGATAAATCGCAACTTAAGTTTTACGCACCTGACTTCAAAACGTAATGCTTAAGAGTGCAGAACAACATCTTCTTTATGATCTATAACGCAGTTCCGCACCATAACACTTATATTGCCATTTATTAATTTCTGTTATTTGCAGGGTGTAGTGTAAATTATTTTCAAACGAGAATTTATGACACAGATCTGTAATCTGTACGCTGCCGTTGGCAACGGTTGCGTTGCCGCTCGTCATTCCAGCGTAGAATTTCACTTCTCGTCTGTCGTCGTAATGGGGAGGCCGCATTTACGGGGACATATGAAGCATATGAGGGTGTGAGCCATTCATTGTCTTACGTAACGGACAGATATAATTGTGAAACAATTTAGTTGGGGACAGAAAGGGGACAGAGATCGCAGAGTGCTGATAGCTTCGCGTGCGCTGTGTTCTCGCCGCTTAGTTCGCGTTGAAGCGAGAGGTAGTACGAAGGTCAATTCGCTCGCTGTTGCGGGCCTTATCTTGAGAATGATCGTCTTACTTGACGGACGGACGGGTTTCGTCGTTGGGTAGGCATACAAATGCTTACGTCTTGTGGAGATGGGTTTGCACAAGGCTTACCCTACGAGCGACGGTCAGGAAAGGGCACGACGCTCCTCCACTCCGCAACGCACAAAGGCGCTACGGCAGGGTTCGTCGACTCTCCGACACGGCGCAGAGAAGGCTCCGGAGTCAGATCGCCAACAAACTCGGGTTTATTCACCCAAGGTACAGCTCAGTGCTACAGTCACGGCGCTTACGGGCCAAAGCTCGCCGCAAGACCGATCGAGTACGCGCGCCCGCTGCGCTAGGGCTAACCGGGTAGCGGTCCGCCAAGCGCAATAACGAGGAGTCGCGAGAACAAAGGTCTCATGTAACCACCTCGTTGCGAGCCTGTGAGCCTCTGCTACGGCCGTTGGCTACGGCGAGGAAGCGCTCAGCGGACGAGAGCTCGGGTGGAGAGGGTGCCCGGGGGCCACCGCGCGGGAGGCCAATCAGGGCGCGTCCCGGTGACGTGTCTCGCGGGGCAAGTCCAATCCCGGGGGGGGGGGGGGGGGGGAGAAGCACGGTTTGCGCGGGAAAGTAAGTCCGGCGCGCTCGCCATGTCCGCCATGTTGCCGTTACGGCGGCGGTTCCCGGGGATCGAGCTAAGCGCCACGCGCGAGCTGGGGGACGAGGCGCGGGAAGGCACCTCGATCCCCACAGTCTTTAAAAAGCCATTGCTCGATCATACATCGGTCGCGTGCACCAATGGCACCGTTCTAGCGCCACACATGATGTAATCTGAGCTAAATTTACCCTCTCACTCTGCGTTCCGAAAGGCAAGCTCGGCAGTAGGTTTGTCGATTCGAGCAGGAGTAGTCACGTTTCAGAAAGCTCACTCAGCCATAATAGGTATAATATGTCAAACTAAAACTTGTTCCTATCAGGATTTGTAAGACCTACAAGTGCGCAATTCCTTGCAGAAGTTTCAACGCTTGCTCGGCAAGGTTTCAAAGTTTATGCTGACAACGAATGTGTGCAAGGAAAACTTTAGTGCAGTAAACGCCCACTGAAAACCTGACGTGGTCGTCGGAGTCTTGCGGTATTACTGATTAAGCGAGCACTTCGAAATATTATGGAAAATGTCGACCCCACCACAGCATGAAAACCATCGCAGAACTCCCATTAACAGTTTCGCTGTAGTAGAAGCACTGCAACGAGCGATGGAAGCTTTTACGTTCTATATTGCAGTGTCTGAACAGGGTGCTGCCAAAGCTGCAGTGTTTTCAAAGAAGAACCATCTATGGTTGTCATACAAAGCAACGGTTTGTGCAATAATGAATATTTTTCACGACACAATATTCTTCAATGTGAGGAATATGGGAGGAGAAACATGAGGAAACCACAATTTTGCACACACGTACGCTAATACGCACGCATGCACAAATAGTGAGAGAGAGAGACAGAAGTGTAAGTAGAGTGAACAAATGGGCGAAAAAGGTTTCGAGTAGAGAGCAGCATGTAAAAAGACACCCGACAGCGCAGGACACATCGCGGCTTCTTTCCTTCTGCTGATATCAGAGTTTTACTATGGAAAGAAAATGCGCAGCCAACGAGCTCAGGCAAACACTATTTTGAACAAAAAGGTCCACTGGTTTAAAATGTGCTCTATGTCTTTTTTTTTTCAGCCTGGATTTCGGTGATCTACTGCTCCCTGCAACCAATGACCAGATACCCCAGGAAAAACTTAAGGAAATGAGAAATGCTAGCCGTGTAGTCCTGCCAGCACCATGCGCGAGTCTAGAAGCATATTCTGGATTCATCCCTGTAGACGAAAAGAAGGACTCTATGCATTCTACGTACTTATTCTTCTTACACCTCAAGTCTCAGGTGAGATGTTTGTATATAAATGAGTGGCTACCTTTCTTAAGTTTTACCGTGTGTGTGTGTGTGTGTGTGTGTGTGTGTGTGTGTGTGTGTGTGTGTGT